>NC_058046.1:26681174-26811174 GCF_020085105.1 Siniperca chuatsi | reverse complement strand
ACAGTTAACACTTAAATAGCTCAGTTTTATAAAACCTGTGGTCTTTGCCTACTCTAAAATTGCCTAAACTTCACTGTCGTAAACGCCTAATGTTAGTAGAAACTTATTAATCCCACGTGGCAGGTTAGGGGTTAAAGGTTACATTTAAGCATACATTAAAAATGCTTGTGTCTGTTCAAAAATACTTAAACATTTAAAAATGATCACAGGTAGAATGACATTTGCACATGTAAAATGTTTATTAGTATGGCTAACAGAAATTACAATTTTCTTGGCAGGTTTTTTCCAAGTGCACCCAGAAGTTAATTTTGAACACTGGATGAACTAAATTGTTTACAGCACAGCTGACCTAATAAATATTAAACGGATGCTGATTTGTTTCACAAATAATAACCAGCTGGTGTGCATAGTTTTACTATGCAAGCAGGTTTTTGTATCAAAAAAATAAATTAAAGAAAAGAAAAAATAAAGCAAGAGCAGGGCCAGACAAAATAAGTAAAAGAAGAAGACAACAGAAAGAAATACATGTATTATACAACACTGTTGCCCAGTCTGGATGTCATAAAAATGCAATTGGAGTTATTGTATTTCAAAAAACATTTACAGTATTTAACCTCATTTATAATGAAATACCACATAAGACATTTTTTCTGCTATGGTTTTCCATTTTAAGGTAACTTTATAAGTTTGCCAAATACAACCTTCTTCTTAACTAGCCTATACTAAGACGGTGTAGTCCCTCATTCGTCCAGGAGTGTTCCATTGTAGAAAAGGCTTCAGTCATAGTCATCTGGACACTGTTTTCAGAATCAAGACGTTTCGGCTCCCATCCGGAAGTCATTCTCAATTGTGAAAATGGTCTGAGAACTCAGAAATTTAAGCTACTCTGTGTTGCTTAGGCCCTGCCCTCAGGGAGGGGTCTTCCTAAGTGGCTGCTGTTTACCCTGCCTAGTTTAGGCAGATGACTACGACTGAAACCTTTTCTACGATAGCCTATACTAAAAAAATGTTTTCCATTAACCTATAAATACTAAAAAGGTTTTTTGGCTGGTTATATGATTAAATGGGCCCTCGGTAACTGTATCTTCATTTCATCCAATGTCTAAAATACAGAAGAGAAGAATACAGACAGGCAGAATGGTAGAGAGAGGTACACAAAGAGAGAAAGAGAGAGAGACAGTTGTGTCGCTACAGTTACAGATAGAAAGGAAAATGGTAGGATGGAGAGGTGAGAGGTAGAACAGTAGCGTGATAGAGAGGTGGAGGTGGGAGTCCTTATCAGAAATAAGCAGGCGCCTTTATCTCCCTGCCCTCCAGACACACACGTGCGCTCACACATGCACGCACACACACACACGAGGGCAGAAGACCACTGACTGCCCACACAAACACACATGTACAAACACACCCACCTACACACCCAGAGGTACAAACACTAGCAAAGCGCAAACACACAATCTCCTGTCAACAGACAAAACATCCACAAACACTCACACATGTAATGGTGACTCCATCCAACACTGTGTGTCACAGAAACCTCGGGCTACCTAACAACATACACACACATGCACACGCCTACAGGTGAGCGACAGGCGCCATTTACACAGACAGCCATGCCCGCCTCCCCTCCAGCTGTCATGGCAATGAATACCATTAGCATCCAATAAAATGTCAGGGGGGCATGCCCAAGTAACTCATCACACACACATACACACACATACACACACACACACACACACACAGTCAGAAATTAGAAATGTCAGAGGCCCATGCCCAGTAATGTATCTGATGGAGAGCGAAGGCAAATGTCAGCTGTTCCTCAAAATGGCAGCCAGCAGCTGTGTCGGCTATAAGGCTGTGACTGTGGACTGACACTGCCAGACACACAGACAGCATATCTGTTTGAGCTGGTGTATGTGTGGCATCACATATTTACGTCAATAAATCGGCAACATATAAAATATGGCACAAAAATAACAAAATACTATGGAGGTTGGTGGCCTCTACACTGCAGAAAATGTGCTTTATTGCCTTACAGCACAACTAAAGCATTCACAAAATTTACTTTTAATCAATTTCAGCATATAAATCTGTATCATTAAAGCCACAGTGAAAATAAGTCTGCACAGTAATGCAAGAGAGATGGGCTTGAGGTCGATTGTTTTTCAGTGGTGAAGTTTTTATACAGATGATTAAAAAAATTAAAGGTAAACAACATAAATTGTCTTAGTATGGTGTTGGCCCAACACGCCGCTCCCTGACGTAGATTATATAAGTCTCTGGAACTCTGCAGAGGGGATGGAACACCATTCTTCCAAAAGATATTCATGCATCATTTGGGGCCATCCAAACTGTCCTCAACCATCAAGGTGGAGGAGAACAATGTCTAGGGTCATGTTCACACTGACACGAGCACTGCATGAAATAATGCAGCCCCTCATTCATACTCTATCAGTTAGGCCACTGGGATTGCAAACCAGCTCTGGCAAATAAAACATTTAAGGTCTTCCTGCCTTGAAGTTAAACTTGACTCAACTTTTCATGCAATGCAATGCGTCGTTGGCTAATCAAATACGTGCAAGGCATATTCCATGTAGACAACCCTGTAACTTAAATGGCATAATTCTACTGTCACCACTGAATCGTCACAAAGGGAGGATAAATGATCGTTGCTGTGATAACTTTTCAGTCATAAAAAGTCCATAGTATTATAAACCACTGTGCAGTGTTTAAGCATCTAATAAGCTTTAAAACTCTGAATTACTCAAACTGGTCTCCTTTTATAACGCCAAAGCAGCCCCTTGCATTTTTATGCCATTTTCAGTCTGAACACACACTTTCACGTTGGTCCAAACTCTCCCATCAGTATTTAAGTGGGTTAAGTGAGATCCAGTGACGCAAAGGACATTCATTCTCAAACCATTCAGTGGCCCCTTGTTCCCTGTGTGGAAGCATCTGCATTTGGCAGGTTTCTTCATTCAAGTTTTTTTCTTTAATTTGTCACCCATCTGTATGTTGGTATATAGTGTTTACAGTAAAAAGCTCTTCTCACATGATTTGACTACGCAAAATTATACATACAAAAACAGAGGCCAAAACAAGCCATAATCATAATGTGCTCTGTTACCATGTGACTCATTTTGGGAACTTAAAGATTAATTGGTGAAAAAATATATTCCTAACATCTATGCAAACTACTGCAGCATAGTTATGCATGTACAGTCTTTACAATTAGTGGTTTTACTGTACATGTAGACTGGAACTGTTTACACTTTTCACGTTTAATTTTCTTCCTCAGTACTCTCCACTTTCTCCACTGATTTGTACATGATAATGATGACTAGTTACCAGACTATTCCTTGTGACATCAAACAGCTAAAAAGTGAGAAAGGCTTTCAATTATTCTTCCGGAAAGGGCTTAAATGCAGCACTAGTTCAGCAGGCATAAGGTAAAAACTGGAAGTCCGACAATTGCTTTTTCTGTGATCAGTCATAGTCACTTTTTGAAAACTGCATTTACGCACAATTTGAAAATAAATGATGTTGTTGATGGAGCTGGAATCCAAAGAGGAGCTCCATTATAAATTAACTCCTCATGAGTCCCCAAAAACTCCACAGCCATCTGTCAACAAAGGGGGGAAAACTTTTCTCTCATTCATCAGCAGGATGAACGGATGGATAGAGGGATGAAAGTTGTGTGATCCCTGGCCAAGCCTTTCTCCATCCGCCCTCCAACCCCCTACACAGAGATCTCAGCAGCAGCCACTGGCAACACTCGCCCAAGGTCACAGGGACAAAGTCAGGGGTAGAGGAGAGGGAGAGAGAGCCAGGGAGTGTCTGTCTGTGTGTGTGTGTGTGTGTGTGTGTGTGTGTGTGTGTGTGTGTGTGTGTGTGTGTGTGTGTGTGTGTGTGGTAGAAGAAGAAAGTGTGTGCATTGGGAAGTGTGTTCATGAGAGTATGTTTGTGTTAAGGCGTAAGGGGTTTAAGATAAGGTATAAAAAGGTATGTGTGTGTTCACATGAGTCTTTGTGTGTGTGCATGTACAAAGCACAGGGGGACATGTAATAACTTCCACAACTCCTGTAGCTCTTTGTGTGTGTGTGTGTGTGTGTGTAGAATAAAGATGGCTGCTGACTGTGCCACAACTCAGCAGGCTGGGCAACATGACGATAAATAATCGCCTCTGAACCACTGCACTAATGAGCACACACACACACACACACACACACACACTTAGCAACTCACTCTCTCAAACACGCACACACACCTACCATTCTATCTTACACACTATGGTCCAAAAGTGGTTTATTCTTTGACCTACTGGAACGGATGGCCTGACTACACAAAAGACACAGCCAATCAGTATCATATGACACATACAGACACACACACACACACACACACAACACACTCAAGACGTCTGAAACTTTCCTGCACACAAACAGAAGACACCACTCATAGAACAGCATATACAATATCTATATCCACAGCAGACCACTGGGTGAGAGTTGGCTATAGCGAGTGATCCATCAGGAACCCCGCTGCCACACAGAGGTCAAACCCATCAACCCCGGAGACCGCTGCCAGGACGAGACACACTTCAGCCAAGAACCAATCACAACAAGTCTCTCGTGCTTCACAGCACACCATAGGTCATCCCAGTACAGGACAGGGTGGAGTTTGGACTTAATATGTTCAATTCTATAGAAAGGTTCTAGTCCAACCTCATAAACAACAGTGCTACAGAGTAGGCTGAGTGTCAAGTGGCCTCTACATAGCCCAAATCCCAATCTTTTTAGTGTCATTCATCATTTAGTTGCCTCAGATTCTATGAAAACAAATACAATTCCAATTTTCACCTTTTTTATATCCATCCATCCATTTTCTACCGCTTGGTCCCCGTTAGGGGGTCGCGGGTGACTGGAGCCTATCCCAGTGACTTCGGGCCTTAGGCAGGGCACACCCTGGACAGTGGCCAACTCGTCGCAGGGCGAACACAGACACAGACAAGGACAGACAACCATTCACTCACACATTCATTCAATACGGGCAATTTAGAGTTATCAATTAACCTACACATGCATGTCTTTGGACGGTGGGAGGAAGCCGGAGAACCCGGAGAGAACCCACGGTAACACGGGGAGGACATGCAGACTCCACCCAGAGAGATTGTGTGATGTTGGTCCGGTCCGGGAATCGAACCCACGAACCCACGATCTCCTTATTGGGAGGCAGGAGCTGTAGCCGCTCTGCCACCGTGCACCCCCTTTTTTATATACACCACTTTCGTCGAGATAACTATTCAACTATTGGATGGACTGCCATGAATGTTTGCACAGACATTTATGGTCACCAGAGGATGAATCCTGCTGACTTTGATGATCCCCTGACTTCCTCTAGTGCTACCATGAAGTTGACATTTGTGGTTTTGAGTGAAATGTCTCAACAACAATTGAATGGATTGCCATGAAAATGTGTTTAAACATTCATGTCCCCCTCAGGCTGAATTGCATTAACTTTAGTGATCCTCTGAATTTCATCTAGCTCTATCTTCAGGCCAAAATGTGTCCAATACTTTGATTTATGACCAAATACCTGCAAAAATAATGACATTTCCATCAGCCTCAGCTGTACTTTGTGTGCTGTGTGTGTGTTTATTCAACTCTTTGTTGTTGTGCAGTCCCTGTTAACTTCGTCTCCTCTCACCCTTTCTCCTTCCCCTCTCCGCTCCCTCCTCTTTTCCTCCTCACTGCCTTTGGGTAAACATTTGTCAGTGTAACTCGAGTGTCTCAGGTAAAGATATGCAGATTAACTCTAACTCGTTTGCATAACGAGCTCTTATTTGCCAGTCTAATTACGGTGGCATGCTGAGGCCGTCCCAGAGCTGCCCTCAGGGTTCATTAGTGGGGTTCGTTAAGAGGTTTGTTAACAGGCAGCTAATCGCTTCCTCCCTCTTTAACAAATAGTGGAGCCTGAAAGTCCTGAAAAGACTGCCACTAAGCACACAGCGATGTTGGTTGAAAGAAGACACACATTATATACTGACACACACACACACAACGTCCTTCCCAACACATTATTCACACACATTTGCACACATGCATACTTGCTCAGTAGTCAAGGGATAAAAAAAGCTGGTCGATGTATTGAAGACATTTCCTTTACACAATACAAGTTTGTTCAAGGAAAAACCACACATACACAAACGCACACACACCATGAAGAAGGATTTGGAATTCAAAGATGGTGGTCCATGTATTAAAAGAGAAAACACAACATCAACACCTATTTATGTTAAACACAATATAGTTTGGTATTTTATTTATTTCGCATACAGCCTGCAGACGACGAAAGTGTTTCAGGAGGAGGAACAGCGTTGCTCCATGGAAATTTCAAAGAAAAGCTCAATGAAACTTGAGGTTTCCAATATTCTATTCTTAGATTAGAATGCAAGCAAAAGTGAGCATGTAATTACAAAAATCACTAACAGTTGTTTTTGTCTTCAGTTGTTCCTTTTTAGTTAAGGAAACTACTCAAAACGACAATAGAAGTCCATATGTAACATATCTGAAACAAGAGTTACAGTATGCTGTCTCCCTTACAGCCAGTCAGATGCAATTATCTCATCTTGTTATGCTTGACCCTGCAACCCTGTCTCAAAAGTACATTTGTACACGCCACATTTGCAACAGCAAATAGGGTTTAAAGGAAACATAAGCAACTGGTTAAGGTTAACGATATTGACGTTGTCTCTTTATTTCAGTCAATGTAACTTGTTGTCGTCTATTGTAGAAAAGGTTTCAGTCGTAGTCATCTGAAACGTCTTGATTCTGAAAACAGTGTCCAGATGACTACGACTGAAACCTTTTCTACGATGGAACACTCCTGGACGAATGAGGGACTACACCGTCTTGTTGTAGTCTAGTGCATTGTTTTCTAAAGTTAGTCAGAATCATTGTGTGATTGTGACGGCTGGTCATAAATACAATCGATGTGGTATTCCCCTTGAGCTAATCTGTTTGGTTAGAAAAAACATCAGTCCCCCAAGCTTAGTTCAAATCTGATCATTGGTGTCTTGCAATATCACACATAACAGAGGAACAAACAAAGGGGATAACAATGCAAACGGGTAGAAAGCACAGACTGGGAGAGAAAAGAAAGAGGCAAATGTGTGAAAAGTATATCAAATACACTTTAGCAAGTTCAAAACTAAGTGAGTAAGAAATTCAATGAGTTTGATAAGCTGAATATCAAAACCTGTAACCTGAAAGGAGTTGCTCAAATCCCCTCCCAGTTTGATCAGGGAGGTCTTTTTGTCTAACATGAATATCAATGAGTGCTAATTTATTTCACCTAAATAAACCTATGGAAAACTGTATGTGGCTCATGTACACATTCACATCATTAGGATACTTATGTTCAAGAAAGGCATTGCAGAGGCAGAAATAATAAGAACATTTGTCACAACAAATTGGAAAAGGTCAAATTTGTGGTTCAAGTTCTCTCCACAAAGGCTGAACAAGACTGTGTGGTAATCACTGAGTATAGTCTCTCTCACTGTCTGTAATCACCAGGCTGCCACTCTGATCTACAGCAGATGCAGCTTTAGTTGTTCATTTCTGATGCCAAATCTCACTGAGACGTCAATGTTTTAGTGCAGCTTCTTTCAGCCACATCTCAGGATGTATTGCATCTCCAAGAGCATGTAGTTTGTTCTTTAATCCTTTAATTAAGAAATAGTGAGAGGAAGAGCAAGTTTGACTGCTCTAAAAGACAGATGGGTGTTCTGAAAAAGTGTTTTGTAAAAGATATCTGATGTACTTCAGGTAGTAAATACTTTTCTTAGATTATCTCTCAGCCTCTAAGAGCAGCTACATTTCATTATCCTTTCTTGCATTTTCAAGTTCATGAACCTAAAATTGTAAAGAGAAGTGACAAGTTTAGCTTTTCTTGTGCAGTGATCAAGCTTGTAAATAGTGGAAATCTTCACTGTAATGCTGGCCTACGGGCTAAGAGCAACACAGAATGAAATGTTAAATCTCTCGCTGTCCTAACCCTTGCTCTCCAGCTTTTTCCTTGGCCAAATACCCGTCCCTCCCATTCCTTTGTTTTCTGAATCTATTCATCTTGTTCCTTCTCTTTTCACCATGCCGTCTTTTCCTGTAATTTGTCGTTTGCCTCTCCCTCCTTCCTTCCTTCCTTCCTTACCTTTTTTCTCCTGTTCTGTTTTGCTCTCTCATCTTTTTCCAATCTTCCCCTCTTCCCCAAAGTCTCATTTCACACTGCTACTTTTCATCCTCTCTCTCTCTCTCTGATTGTGGCCTGGTCTGGCCCTTTAATGTCTCCTCCTGCTTCTCTCCCATCTTAACTGTTTCCATCCTCTATCTGTGTTTGCAGAAGTCCTGAGCCAAGGATTCAAAGCCAGGGTCCCTGAACTACATACACACAAGTACAATTACTGAACTAAATAAAAACACGTGTATATAAACATACCTATGAAAATATTTGTGCATGCACATGCCTGTACAAACAAGCATACACAGTGAATCGGGTGTATGTTGTAAACACACACATAACTGAAGACAGTGTTGAAACAGCACATTACACAGTACACTCCCATCCAAAGAACACCTTGGTGTGCCTCTGATGGCAACAGTGAGCTTCTCTGAGCCAGAAGGGATCCAGGGAAGGAAGGTTACACACACAAACACATACACACACTTAAACGTACATATCCTTCCACTAGCAACAGCCTTTTCATTTCACTGATGTCAATTCTTGTTTAATTTTTCTCTTTGGTCCACTGTTTGCCTCTTTCACACCTCCTCCTTTGCACTTCTCTTTTGCACCCTCCTTAGTTTGTGTCCTAGCAATTCTTAAACAGACTTAAAATAAAATATCTACAGTCAAGGCCCTTAATGCAGTCATTATGCTCATCCAAAATATAAATGTGTGCATGTTTTGTTGCTCTGTTTAGCGCTGATGATGACCTGAGGGGAAAACATTTCTGCTTTTTAAACACTCTTGGGATACTGTGCACTTTATCTTCCTTTTTCATTTTTTTATTTTCGTTTTTTTTTTGCACTTTGAGAGTCTGCAACTTTGTCAAGCAACTACAAGGTTTGGCATAGTTCTCAGGCGTGTATGAAAATACAATTGCAGCAGCAGGTGTTGCGTGAACAGCATTTTGACAGGAATGGTTAAAGTCCATTTCATCATTATCGAATGTAAAATGTTCTTATCTCCAGCTCAGATAATTTGATAAGCACAATACTTTTTCCAGTGATGAAAGATGTCACCAAGAGCCAAATTCAGGTCAATTAGTCATTAGAAGATTAGTGTCCTCTAGCTCTGGCCTGTGTTACTCTGGCTTTTAGAGACTATGTCACATTCAGGTTGCAGATGGGAGGGCCACTGCAGAGCAGCAATAACCTAGCTTTGTTTGGGCTATTTGTCTCTAAGTGATTTTTATTTTTGTTATTTACTTTTAATTAAGGTTTATTCTAAATGATCAGTCACCTCACCACTTTTGTTTACTTTTCTTCCAGTGGATTCAATCAAGAAGCTGAACTCCTGGCACAATATGAAGGTACTTTTTATATCCCTTCGTAGGCCTAGAGCTGACAAGACAATCAAACCCAAAGAATAAACCCAAATCATTCATTCACTGGATGTAACCGGGAAACTAAATAAATAAAACATTTATTTTCTATTTGCTTACTGTGACTATTTACAGACAAAGAAGTCAAAACAGTGTATTTCCAACTTTCAAGGAGACGTGCCGAGCAAACATGATGCAGAAGTGAAAAAAGTTTTTGACTGGCTCACCCGCTGCAACTGTGCCACTCTTCACGTAGCATGGGGTGTTCTTTGCTTTTGCATTGTGTACTTAAGTCCTTTAATATATATAGACCATTATGGATCATCAGTTACTTGACAAAAAAACTTAAGCTGAGAACTAACATACACAGATATTTTGTATTGAAAGTCAGAAAGGAGCACATATTGAACAATTATACAATTTGTACAACCATTGTTTACCTTTTTATTTCTTCTGCTATGTGATAGTGATTATGATTCCATTCATAAAAATCAAACATGTAATCTTAAAGAGAACAACAGGTAGGTACGTGAGGAGGGAAGGGAAATTATTGGAATCCTTAAACACCACACACACCGTATGATTTTTATCTCCCAATTGGAGAGACAACACCAGCTGGCCCAGACTGTAATGGACTCTGTCCAACTTGGTCCAGTCAGTCATGAAGCCCAAATTGGCCCCACAATTGTACTGCGTGTTCATGCCTTTATCTTTCTAAACTAATCCCTCTACTCGTCATCCAGGCTGTTCTAGTTTTATACCACTGATCGCAAGGATTCTGGATCAAATGACTGGTGGGAAGAGTAAAAGTAAACAAACAAAGCTCTTTACATGATTGTGAGGTGTCCTATGAGGCATTTCTGTAACTTTTTAAAAATTATTTAAATCAGAACAAACTGCATTTGGACCTTTCAAGCACGAGCATAAAAATGCAAACATACTCAATCTTAGTCAATACATTTATGCTTGCATACATGGTCTCACACACACAGTTGAAGACAAGTCGTTTTGCTCCTTCTATCGCCCAAGGACAAGAATGAAACGACATACAGGCTAATAGATTTCTTAGCGCATCTAAAGTGAATGTCGCGCTCCACTAACACACAGCATTATCTCTCTCTTTTTTTTTTTTTGGCCACGTGCAGTTTCAGGTTTGAAATCAATTTGGCTGAGATGAAAGTTTTCAATTTCATTAGCTTGATCAAATGGAGCACTGTTAACAGGCGGCGGTAATAGAAAATCATTTAGGCCGAGCAGCTCACACACTCAAAGGGCTGGTTAAGAGCTGCTCAGAGAGGGAGAGATAGGGCTGGAGAAATGGGGGGGGGCAAGAGGGGAAAAAGAGGATGACGGGTGGCAAAATATCGATGAGAGTGAGAGAAAAAAATGAGAGAAAATGTTGAAGAGATGGGGGAGGGAGAAGGGTTTAGAACAGAAATAAATGACAAGGAAAGAAATATTGCATTTTAGAGAAGAGAAAGATAAGGAGATGAAGTCTGAGACACGATTACAGTTGATAAAGTGATGGAGTAAGAAAGGCAAAAAGAAGAGAAAAGTAATAGGGACAGAAAATGCTCTTTAAGAGAGAAAATAAAAAAGAAGAATGTGATAAAAGAGAGAAAAAAGGAGATGGTGGAGAAAAAGAACAAAGAAACAGAAAGATTAAATGCAAGTGTGATTGATGACTCTATGAGAAAATGTCACAATAAAGGCTGAGAACAAACTGGATGCAAAGAATAAAGGGAAAAATGTGTTTCTTCCTCTTATGTGTCTGCTAAGCACTGGCCCATTAAACCCCTGTTATTGCTCCTCAGATGTTTGTCAGAGAAAAATAGTGTTGTGGTGAAAGAACATAAAACAAAAAGACTAAGCTAGGCAGCTAAATATTACCCCTTCGATGAGGAAAAACAAATAGCAAAATCAGTCAGAGATTAATACATGAGAGGAATGCAGAGGCAAAGAGGAAATTTGAAAAATAGAGAGAAGAGATGCTAGGAAAGAATGATGGGTTAACTGATTGGATGGAGGAAGGCAATACCTGCGTCAGAGTTACAGGCTAAAATCCGACCACATAAACTTGGCTTACAAAAGAGCGGTATCAAACCTCAACACCTTTTTGTTTCCTTAGCACCAAGTTTTGAAAACTGTCAAGTACCGGCAGGCAGTAAATGCTTGCTCAGATTTTTTAGGCAAAGTTCTTTTACTGCTACTTGGATTTAGACAACATTTAATATTTGCAAAGTTTGGCTTCTTTTATTAAATGAAAAAGGGATTTCTAGAAAAGTAGTGTATCGTTTCCTGTTAAAAGGTATCAAAGTATTGTTTTCAAATGATATTCAGCATTATATTAAAAAAACAGGCTCATGTGCAGACCGGAGCATTCATAACACACATGCTTTTTAAAACATTAAAACGTTAATCAGTTTTTACAGGATTAACTGTCACGTGGGAGTGTCAGTGGGGTTTGTGGGCAAATTTACGCATTTTCACAAACCTTTGATTTGAATTGAGGAAATAAAAAGATTACCGATCCAGCTACTCACAGTCAATTCATTATAGTTTAGCTGTTACACTCATTTCATAGCAACAGACACACACACATTAGTGCACATCATACCAATAAATTACATTCAATCAAAATTCTATGAGAAAATGGAAGCTAATGTTAATCCATTGTTAGTCTCCTCTGAGTCATTGTGTAATGATGATACTGATCAGCCATTCAGTTTCTCTCTCTCGCTCACTCACATGTACACACACACACACACAGAGCATGGCTAATCAGCCAAGTGAAGCTAATGTAGGGGGAAATGTGTTGCTGATTAGCACAACCTTAAACCCTTAGACTTGACTTCCAGACCTACAGTACAGATCACACACATACACACAAACAGACACGCACACAGAAACGCACACACAAACGTAGTCCAGCCATTCATGCTAATCTGAGGGAAAATGACTTGCTCATTAGCAAGACCCTTAAACCTCTCGACAGGCCTTTGAAACTCGGCAGTCTCTTGGTCACAGAGAGTATACAGAGAAATGCAGGCTCAGACACACACACACACACACACACACACACACACACACAGGCTTGTGCAGAGGAAATTGAACTATTCCCAAGTATTCACACTAATCAGTTGACTTTCAGTAACTGCCTGCAGATTCTATTAACCCTCATCCTACCAACATATTTAACATACAAGGACTACCAACTGGGGTCCCTACGGACCCCAGGAGTAAACTACTGTAAGAAATAACTATCAAAGCAAAATGTTAACCTATTTCTTCTCAAAACATTATTAGTTATGTAATTAATGTCATCTGAAAAAAAAAACACATCTTGGATCTCTGACCATATCCCTCCTTCTCGCCTTCTCCCTCTGCAGCCTCAAAATGGTTACATTTGTGCTTTTTCCCAGACTCACACTCACTCATGTCCTGATCATGCGCTGCTGCATGTCAATCATATGCATGACACACTATTTTACAGTCATATCTTGTATAATAGAACAACCATTTAATTTGATAGTCATAAAATGTTTTTAATGAAATTATGTATTGTATTTCAGACTTTGAACATCATTGTACCTTAGGAAGAGCAGTATTTAGGGTCGTTGACAGAGCACATGTCTGCTGCATCTGTCTATTTCACAATGACTGACAGAGTGCCCTTACCCTCCCTGATAGTGTGTGATACTTTAAATTAGGACCCATGACAAACATGAACTAAATAAAGAGTTCCATCAATTAAAACTGCATAGGTGGAATTGGGTGCTTTTGACTAACAATACATTGGTATTTTTAAAAAACAGTAATTAAAACAAAAACAGAAAACAATTATATGAAGTCATTAGGAACAATTTGATTGACAAAATCATGAAGAACTGAAATCATAGAAAAAAGCGCCTGAGATAAGACAAAAAGTATACCTCTGGGTGTGGGTGCCCCAGTCGGGAGGATGAAGGTTAATAGCAGAAATGGAAACAGCAGACCAGAATACACTAATGAGGATAAAAAGTCCACAGATAAACATATAGAAGAGATGCCTAAAACTAGTAAAAAGTGCAAAAAAAGTACATGTGACTGTCAGTTCAAAAACAAGCTTGCTAAAAACATTCACAGACACACTCCCACTCTTCTCCTCAAACCTTAACCCTGAACTGACTGTTTGCCTCTGAAACTGAAAGATTTTTTCTATATCTCATACAACATAGATTTAACTATCACTCTGCATGCCTGACCTCAACCCTTACCCTAATCCAAAATCTAACCTTAACCTTGAAGCCCTCAGTATGCTTTAAATGAAGTGCTCATCCGAAGTGGGTTCAGACCAAAAACGGATGATGCATAATATGATCTGGTTCTAAGTCCTAGCTCTAAATGAATCCTTTCAAGAAAAGATGAGTGGCTAAACCGACCTCAGTTAATAAAAACATCCTCTACCTGGCAGTCTAAAATGATTCTCACAAAGACATCAAACACAAAAACACTTGAATTCACAAGGATTTTGATTTCAAATAAATCTTTGGAAAGCCAGAACTCTGGCCTTCATCAATCATTTGAATTTGCCAACTCAAACACATTAATTTCTACTACTGACTACTTATACTCAAGGTCCAAAGGACTTGTAATGCTTGGTAGGTAAAGAGTAGAGTTGAATATACAGTGGTGTGATAAAGTGTTTGCCCCCCTTCCTGATTTCTTTTTTTTTTTGCATGTTTGTCACACTTACATATTTCAGATCATCAAACACATTTAAATATTAGTCAAAGATAACACAAGTAAACACAAAATGCACTTTTTAAATGAAGGAAACCTACATGGCCCTGTGTGAAATAGTGATCGCCCCCTAAACCTAATAACTGGTTGGGCCACCCTTAGCAGCAACAATTGCAATCAAGCGTTTGCGATAACTTGCAATGAGTCTTTTACAGCGCTGTGGAGAAATTTTGGCCCACTCATCTATGCAAGAATTGTTGTAATTCAGCCACATTAAAAGGGTTTTCGAGCATGAACTGCCTTTTTTAAGGTCATGTCACAGCATCTCAATAGGATTCAGGACAGGACTTTGACTAGGCCACTCCAAAATCCTCATTTTGTTCTTCTTCAGCCATTCAGAAACCCCACAACAACATCCAAAAGAACTGCAGACCTCACTAACCTCAGTTAAGGTCAGTGTTCATGACTCCACCATAAGAAAGAGACTGGGCAAAAAAACAGCCCCAGACCATCACACTACCACCACCATATTTTACTGTTGGTATGATGTTCTTTTTCTGAAATGCGGTGTTACTTTTACGCCAGATGTAATGGAACACACACCTTCCAAAAAGTTCAACTTTTATCTTGTCAGTCCACAGAGTATTTTCCCAGAAGTCTTGGGGATCATCAAGATGTTTTCTGGCAAAAATGAGACAAGCCTTAATATTTTTTTTGCTCAGCAGTGGTTTTCATCTTGGAACTCTGCTTTGCAGACTATTTTTGCCCAGTCTCTTTCCTATGATGGAGTCATGAACACTGACCTTAACTGAGGCAAGTGAGGCCTGCAGTTCTTTGGATGTTGTTTAGGGGTCTCTGAATGGCTGAAGAAGAACAAAGTGATGACTTTGGAGTGGCCTAGTCAAAGTCCTGACCTGAATTCTATTGAGATGCGGTGGCATGACCTTAAAAAAGGCAGTTCATGCTCGAAAACCCTCCAATGTGGCTGAATTACAACAATTCTGCAAAGAATAGTGGGCCAAAATTCCTCCACAGCGCTGTAAAAGACTCATTGCAAGTTATCACAAACGCTTGATTGCAGTTATTGCTGCTAAGGGTGGCCCAACCAGTTATTGGGTTTAGGGGGCAATCACTATTTCACACAGGGCCATGTAGGTTTCCTTCATTTAAAAAGTGCATTTTGTGTTTACTTGAGTTATCTTTGACTAATATTTAAATTTGTTTGATGATCTGAAACATTTAAATGTGACAAACATGCAAAAAAATAAGAAATCAGGAAGGGGGCAAACACTTTTGCACACCACTGTACTAACAAGGAGATTAACCTAATACAATAGTATCTAGTAACTAATAATCTGTACATTTAAAAAGGATAAAGTGTGTCCGTTAAATGAAATAAGGCACATTAAACAAGAATTTCCACCTAAGCCATGATATCATACACTAATTAGCATTAGTTACATTATTGTTCTATTTACAACAAACAGCAAAAGTGTGAAATAACTGATACATACACAGATAATAACAAGAAAGAAAAACATGTTTTGAGCTACTATTGCTATTATGAGTCATCGTCCTTACTAAATGTCACAAAATTGCCAAATTCCCTTGAAAAAAGGAAGTTATTTTTCATTTTAGAGTTGGATTCTAGGCATTTTACTTTGGCAACAATATCGTGAGTATATGATTACACATTGTGGCTAACTAATAATACAGTCTCCTGATGCATTTGTCATGTGTGTGCCAGAGAGAGAAAATGCGTGTCTGAGTGTGTGTACGTGTGTGAATGTGGGCGAGTGTGGGTGTGCGTGTGTGGGGGTGTCAGTGTAAATATGTCCAAGCCCTGCAGCAAACAGTATCCTTCTAGATGAGACTTACTGATATAGAAGGAAGGGACACAGGACGAATACACTCTCAAGGGAAGAGAAAATCTCTCTCTCTCGCTTCCCCACTCTGTCTCGCTCTTCAATCTCTCCATGTCCGCCGCTTCCTCCTCCGCTGCGTGATGACAAGAAGAGTTGGTGTCCTTCTGATGAGAGCCAATTCTTTTCCTTATCATCCAGCTCCTTGAGTCGGTATATGTGTGTCTCTATGTGTATATAAGTTTGAGTGTTCTTGTGTGTTTGAGTGTGCACTATACACTTGTTCTACCCATTAAGTAGCATGGGAAATTCCATGGAGGACAGAAATAACAAGAAAAACAGAAAAAAAAATATATATATATATATATATATATATATATATATATATATATATATATATATATATATATATATATATATATATATATATATATATATATATATATATATATATATATATATATATATATATATATATATATATATATATATATATATATATATATAGTTTATCCTAGGTTTCCTAAATGGGCTAATTAACTCAATTAGAAAAAAAATAGTAACACAGTGAAGGCTCAACAGAGGAAAAAGCAATGAATGTAAGCTGAAAAGGATATGAAAACTACAATTTACCAGACCTGTGTTCCAACTGTATACCAGTATATACTAAGACTATCTGTGTTTTGATTTCACACTGGAAAAATGACAAGATTAAGTATGCTAAAAATGCCAGCTGGCTAAAATCAATCCATTTTTTTGCGTGGTGTTGGACATTTTTGGACCACTGAAATGGAAGAGATACTCGCAGCTGATAAAAGAAAAAATTGTGGATGGTAGTGACGGATCTGCTGACAACTCAGAAAACAAAAAACAATGAATTCATAAAACCTTGAAAAAAACACATTTACCTGGTATGTGAAAAGCGGCTGCTTTTTAAAGTTACAGTTTGATTAATGTTCGGCACCACAAATCTGTGTATCATTTGCAATTAGTGCAAATAATGTAAATTTAATTCCTGTATACTAACTACAGGGAAGAATGTAGTGTACATATATTGTATGAAATTGGAACACAGTGCAGGTTTTTACCCTGCCATTACAAACATTCACATCTGTATACCTGTTTTTATCATTACAAACATTCACATCTGTATACCTGTTTTTATCATTACAAACATTCACATCTGTATACCTGTTTTTTTATTTTTTTTATTTTTCCTCCTCAGATTCAGGATCACCTCTACAATAGTTTTTGAAAGAGAAGAGTGTTTCTCTTATACTTTCACAGACAGGCAACCTTGCAGTCACACCACAATATCCAGAACATACATGATACATATAACTCAATACTGGAAAAAGCTGAAAGTTTCATGACTGGGGAAACAGGAGGCAGGGAGTGCAGAGTGCAGAGTGCCACACGTCTTCTTCTTCCAGTCCACTCACTTTTATTTTTCAGTGTCTCTATGACCCTCTCTACTGCGCCTCTCTCTGCTCTGTCACCATGACAAAAAGGCCATGTGACTGTGTGCATGTGTGTGTGACACAGAGGCAGAAAGAAAAAGGCTCACACTGAAGGGGTATGATTTTCTAACATCTTGGTGTTTAGCAGCCTCACTCACATCTCACTCTTTGTAGCATCCCACCCCTCCCATCTTTCATTCATGAGTAAAAGTTCACATTTTCCTTCTGTGAAATGTCTCTCATCTGATTTAAAATCCTCTCTGTTACTTATTTTTCAGAGAATGAGCTCCCTCTGTGTGTGTGCTGTATGTGTGTGTGTGTGTGTGTGTGTGTGTGTGTGTGTGTGTGTGTGTGTGTGTGTGTGTGTGTGTGTGTGTGTGTGTGTGTGAGTGAGTCAGGGAGCCAGTGAATGAAACCAACAATGAGACACAAAGAAAGACACACACACACAGAGAGCGGAGAGAGAGAGCAGCATATAGAAAAGGACAGAATGAGAGGCTACCAGTGTGTTTGTTTGTGTGTGTGTGTGTGTGTGTGTGTGTGTGTGTGTGTGTGTGTCTCAGTGATTTTACGTCAGTAATTATTAATGCTCTGTATCGCATGAGTAATGGTGCATAGTGCTGACATTCTGCTACAGGTTAACAGTGTAGTGCAAAATGCTCTCGAGCACAAAAGCAGAGACACACACACACACTTTGAATAGTTCAAGGTTTTTTTCCAGCGTTTCACACCAAGTACAGCCTCTACCACATGGCTATTCCACACATTAACAAACACAAAGCATTTAAATAACGCAACCTCAACAAAGGTAAGGAATTAAAGTGAGCTATTGAACACAGAGGTAATCTGTTTAAAATTATGTAAATGCTTGTGCATGCGCTTAGTTAGAACATCAGCGAAGCTGTTGGCCGGGGCTGTTGAGATTTCCTGATGTACAGATTTTAAATGACACCAGCCAGCCAATCAGAAACAAGTATTTTCCTTGGATATGCTTTAAGAGTATAGCCCAGGGCCCATAAAGATATTGATATTTGAGAGATTGAAAAGATCTAACAACAACAATATATTGGCCTATATTAATTTTTTTTACACAAGGATCCCTTGTTTTGTTTTTTTGTTTGTTTTTTTAAGAACTGTTACCAAGAGCGGAACATTTCACAGTTGAAAAATAAATTGTCAGCGCTCTCTAGTGGACAAACTATGTAAATCTGTGTCTTAAGCATTTCTTTATTGCAATTTCTTTTTACATATTTCTGACATGAAAGCAGATACGGATATATCTGCAATATTAGTTGAAATATCCAGCTATGTTAGAGTAGCAGTAAGAGCCAAATTATGTGCACACATACAGATATAAAAAGACGCATTATGCATATGTGCAAGCATGCAACAAACACACTGATATATATCTACAAAGAAATATAAGTAAAAGAAAAAATACAATAATCTATCAATACATTTAACATCACTGATTGATGATACAGCACATAACAGTGGTAGCCAGTGTGGTCCAAGATGCCACCAAACACTGGAGAGCTTAAAAACCATAACTTAGACAAACATCAACTCTGCATGAGCATGTGTGAGGATTTCCCCGGCCACCTGCCCACAACAGACCTCCTGCTGAGAATGCAGAGCTGAGTCATGACCCCTGCAGTGACCTTTCAGCTTCTGAACCTTCAAGACCAAACTAACTGTTTGCCTCTGAACAGGCATCTGCCTGATGCTCAGCTTTTGAACAAACCGACAATGACAACCTGGAGACGACCTGATTGTCGAACTGACAGAGTGATGTAATTACAATGAAATGCAGTGACGTGACATTGGAAACACCACTCAGAGAATAACGAGACAATGACACAAACAGGGAAAACTGGGGGCATAAAAGGCCAATAAATAACTCTTTGATTAGAGGTGCTTAGAAAGAAACAATACAATACATTGAAACTGAGCAAAATATGTTTTGAAAGGTGGTGTTTTTCTGTGGCTTGAGTCAGGTATGGGGGCGTAGAAAATTCTGAAGTATTACAGATGACAGCTTCAGCATGGTTACAGACAGCAACAATCGCTGTGCCTATGTGATTAATCGAATGCACATATCTACTCTAAATGTAAACACACACATGCATCACAGGCAACGCATGAGCAAGTGAACACTGACACACTTGCACTGAGGAAGATACCACACTGAATCTAACAATACACACACACACACACACACACACACAGAGAGAGAGACACAGAGACAGAGAGACAGAGAGAGAGACAGAGAGAGAGAGACTGGTGTTTTGCTTTTTTAAACAGCCTTAGGTGGCCATTACACCATTAGAGCCAGGGCTCACCAATGCCCAATAAAAACTGTTAAACCACAGCCAAGTTGGAACAAACCTTTTCCTATGTGTGTGTGTGTGTGTGTGTGTGTGTGTGTGTGTGTGTGAGAGTAAGAGAGAGAGAGAAAGAGAGGCTGATATAGAGCAAGAAAAGAGAGATACTACTGGCCATCCAAACTACCAAGGGAGCTACTAAACAGCAGTCAAAGAGCAACATGCATTGTCAGACAAAAGGTACAGACTGAGCAAAAGGTTGTATTATTGTCTTTCATCCCATGTGAAGAGAAGAGAATGTGACAGAAGGAGAGGAAGAGAGGGAGTGTTTGGTTGATTTCATCTTTTAGTTACTCAGCCGTTTTGTTGGGCACAGCTGTTATCCGGCGCGTCGGCCCTGCTCGCAGTTTCCTCTCCGGTCTCCTGTCGGCGTGCCGTGCGCCGCGGCCATGGCGACCACCGCGCTCCGGAGCGCACAACGCAACGACTGTTAACTGCTCAGTGGGCAGTGAGTGATCGCAGCTGATTGAAACACACACACACATACAAGGGCGCGCACAGACACAGAATACACTCAAGGGAATGTGATACTAATGCTGAAGGACTGTCATCTGTATGGAAAACGGAGGCGTATAAGCGCGCACTCAGATGGCTCCAAACCCAAAATATCTGTCAGCCTTCGTCTTCTGCTTCTTCTTCGTTTTTTCTCCCGGGAGGACTGGATGGTGGTGTTACCCGACCTGAATTCAGAATCTCTCAGCCCTGATTTAGTGTTCTTCAGCAAGACAGTGTATCGGCATCCGCTCTTATAAAGAATCTTCTAATGTAGTTTCAGTTGAGCTTATTAGGACCGGTTACATTGTGTTCTATGGGTTTTATGCACCACAAGTCAGATCCATATAAAAACCCATTAAAGAAGAGTTCTGTGATGAAGTCAGCGCTTTTCATAGGTGGACATCTAGGAGAGGTCTTGACCTCTCTTTTCTCTCTGCTTCTGTTTCTCTGCGTGCAATTTTGTTGATGAAGAAAGAATTCATCCTTATTCCACTTTGATTAACATGGGAAGATGAGTGAGGCTATTGCACGTCGTTTTTTCTCAGTTCACTTAGGCTCATGAGTACATTTTAAGAGGGACAGCTTATCTTCCTTCTATTTAACAAGGACCTCATATCATAAGAAACCCCCTCCAGGTCACCTCTTACGGGGGACACTCAGCTCTAAACCGGATTCCAGGAGGGCAGAAGAGGTCATGCGCAACGAGTCAGTCTTGTCTCCCAAATTCAAAAAAACAAGTTTTCATTTTATTTTTGTAGGAAAAACGCAGCCATCAGTTTCGCATCAGTCCTCTTCGAGACCTCAAACAAGCGCTTGGGCCGGTCAGCCGGGTTCTGGTGTCTCAGATGACACCAGTTAGTACGCATCTGTCATTTGACGCTTCGGCTTAGTCAATTACTTATCATTCCACACACGCACGGATACTGGATGTGTCAAGGTGAATATGCGCTAATCAATCGTCATTTGGCAAAAAAAAAAAAAAAATAAATAAATAAAATTAGAAACTTGCTTCATTAAAAATTTCCAGAACAGTGTTAAAATGTTGGCAGACATAACCTCCAGTCTGATCACCACATGGCAAACACAAATCTGTCATAATTCCATGACTTTATACAACTTGCTCCAGTTTGACACTTTTACTGTCACCTTGATTTCGGTGCGGATGGACAGGTGGGTAAACTGAGTTTTGAGATGAGTTTCCCTTCATCTATATCCCTATCAGACCAATTTCTAACATCACTCCTCTCCAAAGCGCTCATTAACGTTCCAAAAAAGCCAAGGAAAACATACCAGCGAGTATCATTCATACGATGCAATAATATGCACTAACCCAGGGCGCCTTTGTGACTAAAAAAAGAAGTTACCATTTCTCATTCTAAGATAGAAGGGGAAATCAAAACGAGGGGGGGTAACCTCACAGAGAGAGGGTTTGACATTCTAGATTTCCTGCCCAAAACAATAAAACGTCAAACGTCTATAGCCGAAACAGCGATTATATTTTAATAAAACGTGAAGCTCCATAGGCATTGTTTGCTTTGATGGTGTGGCTCTTTTTTTCTGGTTTTGAGTAAAACGACAATGTTTCAAAGTGGCAACAAGTTTTCGCCTGCCTTTGCATCTCTTACCTTTCCACAGGAAAAGAAGAAGCACCTTCTTCCAGAGGCAACAACCCAGCGGCGCGCCTCTCCTTCTCCAGACCGTCTCCATCCCTCCTGTCGGTAAAAACCCTCAGGGACTGTTCACAAAACGGACGAAAGGGGATCTTTCAATTTTTTTTATCTCGTTCCTTTTCCCCCCCACACAGATCACTACCGCACTGGTGCCATCAGTAATCTCAATCTGACCAAACTGCGCTCCGGCTGTGCTTGACCTAAGACACCGCGCAGATGAGGCTTGGAGTAAACTATAAATCCTTCTGGAGTCAATAATAAAAAAAGAAACCCCCGATTGGCAATTCCGATGCAGGCTGGCTTCTTTTTTTAATCCTCCCCCCCAAAAAAGTCTGCGGTGCGTCTCCTTCAAGCCAGAGCCGAGGAATGAACCCGTTTCCCCCCGTGGTGAGCTTTTTCCACCGGTGCGCTCCTCTGCTTTATTTATCCAAACGGGACAGCTAAAGCTGAGGAAGCCTCAATGTCTCACCTTTTATCACACTTTTCTTCCTTCAAAAGTTTACGCAGACCAGCAGAGTGGACGAAAAACTCCCCCAGCGAATGAAAAAGTCCACTTCATTGGCGGATTTGAAACAACAAAACCCAAGAAAACTTAAGGCTCATATATTAAATAAAATCCAAATTCCGCTCGCCCGGCAGCAGCTCCGTCCGCTCTCTTTTCCTTCCTTCCTCTGTCTCTCCTCCTCCCGCTGTGCGCGTTATGTATGTGTGTGCGTCTGGGCTCAACTTGAGAGGCTGAAAACACTCGTCTGCGGGATGGAGGGAGGAGAGGAGAGGAGAGGACAGACGAGGAGGAGGTCTGACGCTTCCACCAGCCGGCAGAGGAGAGGGAGGAGGGCCAGCGGAGGCTGTGGGGCTGAGGAGGGTGGAGGGCGGGGTTTGGGGATTTGAGTGACAGTTAAACAGCCAATGGAGGGTGTAGGAATTTATTTTGGCTTTTTTTCGTTTCTTTTATCATTTAAGATGTGTTTATATGGTTTATTCGGTACAATTATTTTAAAATTATTTATTCATTCATTTTTGGAGGGGGACAAAGACATCCATACCACAACCAGAGGGACTTGAAATGTGTGTTTTAGGTTGTTGTTGTTGTTTTTTTCCAAAATAAAAGAAACAGTGAAAAACTAAAATAAAGAAAAAGAATAAAGGCTAACAGGCATTCAAAGCCAATAACTGAAAACAAAAGACCTGTAGATCAGTCTGTAGGAAACGGGTTAAAGGTCTGTTTCTGTATACGGGAGTTTTTGATGCTGAGAAGACGAAAACATAAGTTTAAAATAAGAAGATATCCCGTTGGAAGAGGCCTATTTTTCTGCATGGTTTCTGTGTGTGTTGGTGTCAGATGTGTGTGTGTGTGCGCGCGCGCGCGCGCGTTGTTTATCCTTTCAAAGCCTCTCTGCATTATTCATACAAAGACACACGCTACACCTGTTCTCTCTGTAATCGATAGACGCCAACTTCGCACGCGCGCGCGCACACACACCACATCCGCTCCCAGTGGCGTGTGACAGCTTGTACAACTGCAAAATGTGATACACCAGGCACCATGTGGTAGAACTCATTCACTTTCTATTGATAGGACGGCAGTGTGTGTGTCTCTGCGTGTGTGTGTGTGTGTGTGTGTGTGTGCTGGGGAGCGGAGAAGGAGGGGTGAACAAGCCAGAAGAGAGAGAACATTAAGGTCTTCTCTGAATCCGAGACGATATTTCATAAGGCAGCGTGCCTGGTTCCCTTTGTCAGCTAAATGTGTAAAAGCTAAAGAGATGACATTGTGACTTATTGAATTGCAAATCAGCCCGTCGGCGGAGGGATGGGAGGATTTCCGGAGACCGAGATACGTGAGCCTCGCTGCCTCTCTGCCTGCCTGTCTGTGTACCTGTCTGTCTGACTCCACGACCTCTACAAGAGGCTAAGAAGGAGCGACAGCCCCCCCTAGTGTCACATTTTAAGAAGAGACACTAAGTGGTGGCATTCAGAGAAGACCCCTCTATGTATTCATCCTTCATCTGTCCTTAATTAGCAGTATATGTGGTTGTCAGTGGAAAAGCCCCGTGCCTTGGTGCATTTATCTTTGATGTATCCCACATTATTCTTCTGTCACTTCTCTCTGCTCTCTTCACTGTGATTCCACCATGTGAATTCGACTGAGCCTGAATGCTCTTTTTCCACTTGTCCTGTTTCGTTGCTCACTGACTTTTCCCCCCAAACACATTTTTTCTGGCCTCTCAGTCACACGCCGACTACTTCTATACTTCTATAGCGTCTAGGCAACCGCCATCCGTCCATGTTGTGAAGCAGAACCAAATCAGTGCATTTTAAAATATTATTCTAATTTCCCTCAATGACCTTTCCCTCAGCCAGCCGAAGCATTCCCTGTGACTTAAGTTTGAAAGATCTTTTTTTAACTGAACTATTCCTCTTGGGGCCTGCAACCGAAGCAAGGCATTAGTTCAGCAAGCATGCGGTAAAAAGTAATATTTGTACAAATACAGTGTCTGTATACCAATGAGGCCCCACTGGCTGTTTGGAGGAAATTTGACACAGAATAAAAAGAATTACAGATAATTCCCCATATATCTAGGGACCAAAAACAAAGACTACATTTTTCAAAGTATGAGTAAAATAGTCTAAGCTTGGAAAGCTTGCTCATCTAGACATTTGTTCTAAACATTTTCAGCTTATGACCCCCAAAAAGAAAAGATGCCAACACTAACTTTTACTCAAGACAAAAATGAATTGGGCAATTTGATAGCAAACAATTTTTTTTCTTTCCCCCTTTAAGGTTATTTCACTTGTCACTATTAGAGGAAGTCTGGAGGCAGCAAATATTCATTATATCACAAAAA
Organism: Siniperca chuatsi; assembly: GCF_020085105.1. Classification (NCBI taxonomy): domain Eukaryota; kingdom Metazoa; phylum Chordata; class Actinopteri; order Centrarchiformes; family Sinipercidae; genus Siniperca; species Siniperca chuatsi. The sequence continues at coordinate 26,786,134 of NC_058046.1, read as the reverse complement.
GGAAGGCATTCATCACAAAGATTGTATTGTCAGTAGCTCTTCAAATGCAACCTGTAATAGATGTTATGTGATAAATGAAGAAGAATATGCTCTCTAAAACAGTGTCATATGGCTGGTTGCTGTGCTTATTCACAGCCGGACTGACCACACACACTGACCTGTTCTACTTTTGCACTTCAGTCAGGATGAGTCCCCTGCAGCTCAATTCCTTAATTATAGAAGTCCCACTTTTTACTGCATGGTTGCCGGACTTTTGCCGCACTTTGTATCCATTCCCAAGAGGAACTATTCAAAAGTGTTGCTCTCATTTTAAGGTCTGTTAAAAAGCTGGTTGACAGAGTTTGACTCCTGAGAGTTTTAGAGGAAAAAGTAATACAAGATGAAAGTGAAGAATGTCTTAAAATTTACTACTACTACTACTACTAATACTAATACTAATACTAATACTAATAATAATAATAATAATAATAATAATAATAATAGGTGACTGGCTACTGCAATTGCCATTGATTTTACAATTATTAATATAAAGAGAACTGTGGATTAGAGAGAAAGGCATGCAGAGTTGTTTTTCCACACAAGGAACTGTTGCCGCCATGATAACATCATTGGTTTGAGCAATTCATATTTGTTGAAATCAGAGACATTGAAGCATTGAAGGAAAATGTACACCTACATAGTGAGGTGCTTGCTAGCAGGTAAACATCAAAGTAAGGTGGGGAAAGCCACGCACTCGTATCTTTGGTGCAATCTTTTTTAGTTTTATGACTCAACTGCACGTCTTGCCTTCGTCAGGATATGCTGAAACACTGATTCATAAAATTAAAAATCAAAATATTGCTGCATGTGCGCCAATCTTCCCCCTCCTTACTTTGAATTAGTGATTTTGGTTCACTTCAAAATAAACAAGTACGGGCCACAGGAAGGAAGAAAGAGACAGACTGAGGAACCAAAACAGCTTTTTACTCCTCAACTTGAAACATGCTGAGCTCTCGTCAGATGCACGCTTCAGCCACGAGCAGAAACACATCCCAACAGGTGTAAGAACCCCTCTCTCCTATCACTGTCCCACCGCTGCTGCTGTGCTGTGCCCACCCTGAGGTCATGGTGGTCATCACTGCACCCGTCTCAGCTTCTCTCCCTATGGCTCCTCAGTGGTGAGGTGACCTTTGTCACTCCACAACTTCTGTCGCAGGCTGAAAACTCATCTTTTAAAAAAGGAAATACTTCATATCACTCTTGTCCTGCTGAATAACATCCCTCTGTCAGTATGTACTGCCAGAGCCAGAAAAATTGAGACCATTTCTCTGGATCAGTGGCTCGCAAACCTTTCCAAACACAACCCAAGTTTTAAAGCACATATGTTCTACCAAGGGACCCAGGCCCAGTCAAACTTAATCTTACTCATATCATGTAGTGACCCGCCAGAAGCAGGCCTGCAGAGTGCAGTATGAAAGGTCCATCCCACTGAGTGTCACATTTTCAATTTCATGGTACTGTTTAACAAAGGGCATGGCCACATGAAGTTTCCCAACTGTCAGTGTTAACCTTCCTCTAATTGTTCAACGAAAACCATTTTAGATAGAAAATGTTATCTCAGCAATCACAGATTTGAATGATCTCAGTCAGTATTCATGGAATTTTTTTATAGGCCTTTTATTAACATAGCCAAAATAATCACACCTTTATGATTGCTGATGGGTATGGAGGTTCCAGCACTAAATATTTGTTTATTTAGTTATTTTAATATTAATGTGTAGTGGAAGAAATAAGGTTTCTTTATACGTGATAAGTAATGATGAAACAGACAGGGGATGTCTGCAGAACCTATTTGAAGAGAGGTCAACTGAGCAAGTTCACATACAAGCTGTGTCTATAATCCTTCCTCTGATAATTACTGAAAACATTTACCCAGTCAGTCTAATTGGTCCTAATTTTAGCATTCAACTTTTGTTTGTTTGTTTGGGTGTGTGTGTGTGTGTGTGTGTGTGTGTGTGTGTGTGTGTGTGTGTGTGTTCGCTGAGTGCTTCTTGTATTTTTGAATGAGGACATTGCCATAAATAACACTCTGTGTGTCTGTGTTTTGTTCTTTTAACTTAGTTTTCCACGGTGAAAGCAGCTGTTTGTCTCATCTTCCCAGAAATATGAAACAGTGAACAAACAATGCAAAAATCTGATGCTTTATGATTGAGTATCTCTTGACTGGAAGAGTTGAAGGCAACACGCACGCCACTTGCTTTGGCTCTTTTGTGGAGCAGGGAATCAAATCCCCCAAAATCTCTGACTGGAAGTTATAGGTAGCAGCATTCAGCCATTTATGTACCACTCCACCAGAGTGCACATACAGTACATTCATTTATAAGCACTCAGTGGGCAAGGAGAAGCAGTGAGACTGGGAGAAGACACGCATATTGTGATCCTTAGATACTGATCTTGGGTCAAAATGGTATTTTTGTAGGAGCGCATGAGAGAAAGGTTTGCTTGCTGCAGTAGATACGACTTCCATCCTTATATTGAAGTGCTAAGAGAGACTATGAGAGAGAGGAGAGCGATACAAATAGTGCTCCTCTTTCTTTTAGGTCAAATGGCTCTTGTAGAAATTCTGTCTGCAACTTGTTCAGACGATACACTCTACTCGGAGGCTGGAAGAAGATGACCGCCACTGACAAACCTCCCTATTTACTTCACATTCCCTCACTCTCTCTCTCTCTCTCCAGTCAGACACCCATAGCCATCTCTTTGCTCAGTGGAGCAAACTGAATACATTAGAATCCGATTAAGGCTGGTGAAGAGAACTGCTCAGGCTAAGAGTGTACAGCCATGTGTGTGTTTGTAAGCTCATGTGTGTTGATCATATATGATAGATTATGCCCAATGCCCAATGTGTGAGGATGGGGGGGGCAGCTTATGCTTCTATGTAAACCATATTGTGCATGTTTGTGTGTACGTGTGTCCATGTGCGTTTCTATTACACGTCTTGTCATTGTGCATTGAGCCAGTGACAGTTGCCATATTTACACACAGTAAGACCACTGGCAGGTGCGGTAAATCAGAGAAGTAATGTGTGTGTGTGTGTGTAAGAGAATCAATAACTCTGTTGCATTACATACTGCCCTTGTTCAATTTGAAATTGGGGACACAGAGCTGCACTCTCTCTCACACACACACACACACATATACAAAAACACAAACACACTTTAGAAACTGAAACACAAAAGAAATAAATGGACCATATCTGAAGATATCACAGATGAATACACTCAACTAGAGGGATAACACTTAACACTAAACACATACTACATGTAAGCACAAATTGTTATGCACCATCCATAAACACATGCATATACTGTACACACATATAGACCATGTTTTGTCTCACTGTCAGTTCAGACTGCTACAGGCACACACACACGCCCACATATGAACACACCCAGATATATTTGTGTTCACTATTTTCTTCTTTCATCTATTCTTCTCTCTCATTCACCTTTTTCCTTTTTATCTATTTTCCCCTTCACCTGCCTTCTCCTCTCATCTTTCTCTGAGCCAGTAATAGTCCCCTAACTTGCCTCTTTCCTCGGCTTTATAGGGAGGTCCGCATATGCAGGAATTTTACATAATGGACTTAAAAACCACACGCAGTTCCTTTGTAGTAAGTTAACCTTCAAAACAATCCATTCCTTATGAAAATGTAAGGGTTTTAAGGGCTTCACTGCTGTTAATATGTAGGCAATGTACTCAAAGCTGACTGCAGGACATATTTCCAAAAGCAAACTTGTATTTGTGCATTGTGTCTTCATAAATTGCTTGCCGTATTTGTTTTGTGCCTTTTTGGAAAATTGGGCTTTTCCATAGATCTAGATGGAAGCTGTATCTCCTTTGGGCATTTTTATAATCCAGAAAAGGGCGACAAAGTACATACGTGTTTGTCAGAAATTCCTTAACATTCATAAGGTTACACACATTCACATCAATGTCCAGTGCAACAGTCTTCTAGATGGCTACTGAGCAAATTGCAGTGCATTGAAATAATTTGAGCACCCCAGCAGTTATTGTTGAGGAAGAAAAGCACAATTTCCTTTTCATTTTACATATCCAGATTTTGCAGACAAACTAAGAATTTGGCCAAAAAAAAAAAAAAAACAACAACTTGTGGTTCTAAGTTTACTTCTAACCTCCTCCTGTAAAAAAATAAAAATAAAAAATGGTTCAGCAGAACTGTAGTTTCCATCTGAACCTGTCTTGTTGATTTGCACTGAATATTCAAGATATATGAAAGGATCTTCTTGATATTATCCTGCAGCTCTTTTTAGACAGCCCACGTCTCAAACCTTTAAAATCCCTCTATGTTGTCTAACTTCTTCTCTGACTGGAATCAATTCTAAAGACTAATAATAACTTGAATGGCTTGAGGTCCCCTGACCCACCTCTGTCCAAGTACATTTACCCAGCTGCCATTTGAGCAAAAGGTTAAATTTAAGTGTTGTAGCCATGATGAAAGCGTGGTCCTCTAGTTTCTCCTCTACAGCTTCTGTCACCAGGAACACACACCAACCGCAGCATGAAATCAATTACAGAGAAGCCTCGAGCCCCTCCCCACTTCTCCTCTCCCTCTACAGATGCAATTTACTCGCCCACCGTAAATCAATGGAGACAAGTGAGGCTAATTTAGACCATTTGATGTCAATTTGGCCTTGACCCCTCCCCGTCACACACGCAAACTCCCACACATGCGCACACTCGCACTCCACTTAATGACTAGCTGCACTAGAGTTTATTACGCAGAACTGAGAACCACAAACACAACACACAAACACACACGCTCACACTCATGAACATACATGCGCAGAAGCACTCTTCTTCCTGTTTCATGCACGCGCTAACACACATACACACACCATGATCCAAGCCATAACTTGTAGCCCCACTGCACAGATTTCCATATTGGTTCTGTCTGAGACGACTTTGTTTACAGGGCCCTTTGGATGAAACAACAGCACTGAGCGCTATCAATTACTGTGAGAGAGAGAGGGGGGAGGGCAGGAGAGGGGGGAGGAAAATGGGAGAGGGTTCAGAAGATAAAGAAACGATGGAGGGGAGGCTGGGAAGGGAGGAGAAAGATCGAGAGGTGGGACAGAGATGTGGTTGAGGGAGGAAAGGAGGGAGGAGATGGTAAGAGGGAGACAGATGAAGCCGGAGTGAGATTATTTTCTGTACGTAAGTGGCCAAAACTGAGTCCAAGTTATCTCTGCCCTGACCAAGGTCTGTGAACCAAGGTCTGGAAACTATTCAGCGGCCCACAAAAGTCGCCAAAACAATTTTTCACACTCAAATAATGTGCTTTATAAAAATATTTATTCTTTCCCAGGATGTTCAATATTTGTATGCAGATGAGTATGTATAAACAAAAGACTGAATATTTCTCTCAAAGCAAAGTTGATTGTCAGGTCTTTTAATACAAGCATCAGACAATCATGTTTACTAATGGTCAAAATGATTTGTTTATCTCAGCTTCTTTGTAAACAAATGTGCCTATGTTTTTTGCTTTACATTTGCAGAATTTGATAGGTACTTTTGTCCAAAGCAAGTTACAATAAGCGCATTCAAACTCCATGGGAGCAAAAGATAGAGGTCATCCCCAAAAAAAGTGCATCCCTCCCAAACAACTAACAGCGTGTCAAGTGCTACAGTAAAAATGTGGGTTTTCAGCCTCTGGAAGAAAATGGGCAGTGACTCTGCTGCCCTAACTTCAGTGGGATGTTCATTCGAACACTGCGGGGCAAGGGCAGAGAAGAACTTTGAATGAGATGACCAGTGGCTTCAGTAACAGGGCAACCAGTCACCCACAGGAGAGAGGAGTGCAACGGTCATGCTGGAACATAGAGTTATTTTGAATTGATTGGCTGAGAAACACACAAAATGCTAATTTAAACAGGTATACCAAAACACCTCATTTATGTTTGTGAATAAAACTATTAAATCAAAAAATATTGATTGCACATTGTTTTTGCATGTTTTAGCCTTACAATGTGCAGTTTATAGACCTGGTTATCTCACTTTTGCCATTTAACAGACTCATAAAGGGCCATTAACAAGCTGCGCCAAAATTAACAGTGTGTGTTTTCAAGTGCGTCAGCCCACTTCGAACTGTACACAGTTCAGTACAACCACAGACAATTATTTGATTTTAAATTTCAATATCAGAACCATTTCCAAACAGATTAAACTCATTGACTTTAGAGGTTTTGCAACCTCTCACAGGTGTTTCCACTTATTCGCGCTGACTAGACCTCTGCTCAGCTTGAAGCTAGGCATAGCTATGCTGGGAATTCAACAAGTCATCCAAATGAAACAACAAAATCTGTCGTTTGCAACTGCAAGACACAAACAGCATTCTCCTGTGTTACAGTCCAACGTTTTGTTGACAAGAATCAAAGTCATAAGTACTTCGGCCACAAGAGGGCATTGTCACCTGAGCACAAACATTTGTTTTGTGGAATTTTGCTTGTTTTTCTTAGGTGGACACTCTCTGGGAATTACATGAGATCACCAAACTGTATATAGTAATAACATAAGAGTAAGGGAGATGTCAATCAAACTTAGTCTGTACACTCCCACACAGTGCTGGGAAGAGGTCTGATGGGGCAAAATAAATAAAAACACCTGCGGGGTTTTAAGTATCTAATGAAGGTTTGTACTAAAGCGACCCATCACGCTGCTTGACTGGACACCAAAGTCTTGACCTTTTACTTGGAGGTCTCAAACTGTCAGGCCGCCCCTCTGACTTGAATGCCAGTGCAGTTCACATGCACCGTGCTTTCTTTCTGCATTTTTGTTGTCAGATTTTGACGGCACCACTGAGAGGCAGAGCGGTGCACCACTATGAGAAGCTTTTCACCACTTCAATGAACAATCCCTCCAGATTCATGATATCGTTTTACAGATATTTCTGCGCTTAAACTCTTAGAAAATGCTCACGGGCCCTGCTGTCAGCAAATGTTGATATTCACCAAGAACCTTGTGTTTGATTTCAATCTGTGTCCCAACTGTGTGTGTTGTTGTTTTTTTTATTTTTAATAAATTTGCAAAGATTTCAAACAAACGTCTTTCATGTTGTCATTATGGGGTATTGTTTGTCGAATTTTGAGGAAAATAATGAATTTAATCCATTTTAGAATAAGGCCCTAACAAAACAAAATGTGGAAAAAGTGAAGCGCTGTGATTACTTTCCGTATGCACTGTAAATATTCAATATGTGTTTCTACTTTGCCTGTTATTCCTTCTGTCTGCCTTCAACAAAACTTTGCTGATGATTTTGGGAAAACATGGCAGAAATAAGCCATGCAGTTGTAGAATCATGCTTCATTGTATATCTACAACGTCATCTTTTGATCCTTGTTAATGAGCTTCGGGAGTCTGGAGGTAGTGAGTCATGTGATTGCCTAAATGATGCCTGGTTGATCACTGTCAAATTGATTCTCAAGTGGTTGTTTCTAGACTAAAATTTCTGAAGTCTGGCTGTGCACGAATACTGTAAATTTAAATCATAAGAATTATTAATGCAAGTTAAGTCACTATATTAATAAATAAAAGCAAAAAATGCAACTTGACCTTGTTCTGTACAACGAAAAACAAATAAAGGGAATGAAGAGTTTCTGTAAGCTACAGTAAAAATAACTAATAATGATAGCTTCCTCTGAGTGTTAATAGTCAATACATCATAAACACACACAAAACAAAATTTACTTGACAGTTGAAACCTACAAACAAATCGAATCATACATTTAAAAATAAAAAAAAAGGGGGGGCCTGAAGGTTAAACAAAACGAATCAGTTTGAGAGAGACATATCACATTTCAACATATCACAGATGTACATGTTCAGCTGGATAGCTTTCACTTACCTAAAACACAGACACACAGTGTCCTGAGTTGGAAAGCAATTCAAACAAACATCCAATTTGCTGGGCAGATTACCCAGGAGGCCTCGCTGTTTGCCACCTGAGAGGGGAAGGGAGGTGACTCATCAGGAAGATGCTAATATCAATTTTTACACACACATATACACATGGATGGTAAATATTAATTCTCGACAGAAGCGCACCGCAACTGGCAACTTAATTACACTCGTTTCACTGTGATTGTCCCCCACCGGAGCACAAACACGCAGACACACACACACACACACACAGCTAAGACAATTTGGCCCTAACACTCTGAATTAAGGATACTGTCATATTGGATCATTTCCCCTGTGAGTGAGTGAGTGTGTGTGTGTTTGTTTTTGTGTTCCTGTGATGGGAACCAAAAGCTGCAATTAGTAGCTGCAGCAACACAATATTATTCTTACAGATATTTTTGCTTTCCGTTTGCAGTAATTCATGTCACATTTTACACATTTAAATGATACTTTCCTCTACAATGACGTACATTGACGCACTGCTACTTTGACAATAGATGTATTAAATTGCTGCAGTAATCAGAGAATAATAATGTACCGTATAATTGAGAAGCCCTATTTAAAAAAAAAGAAGAGAGAGAGAGACTTGTTGAGCAAACTTAGAAAGGTTTCGTTTCAAGTCATACAATGGCAAGGAAGATTGTAGGGAAATGGCTTTCTACTTGTATTAAGTTCTAGCTCCAATTATTTTAATCTTTAAATACTAGTTTGAGTTAAATTCCCTTTAAGTTCCGTTTAAAAGGATAATTCCAACACCAAATACTCTTTAAAGAGTAATCTCTGAGGTCCGTTCAGATGTGTTGCATCTTCTATTTCCAAAATAAATTAAAAAAAACAACTTTAAATTGGAAAAATACAGGTTCCTTGGAAGAAACCAAAGAGAGGAAACCGGCAATCATACAAAGTGACAATGAAGCATACATAAAAAAGCAAAAAAGAAGGCCAAGATTCTCACATGGGGAGTAAAGTTCTTGCAACCTTTTTGCCAGACAGAGCATTAATATTCGACAATTTACAAAATGTTCAATGACAACTTTTTAAACGTCCACCATAAAATTATTTCTTTCTACAAACTTTGCAACAATGGTTATGGTTAGTTAAGGAGAGATCTGGGAAACTGTCTCGTCCTCTCTGGCTGTCTTCAACTGTAGGGACCATTTGCGAACCCACAGCCTAGCTAACGTTAGTTACATTACTTGCTGTCGTTGTTCGTTCTATATCATGGTATTTGTCATGGTATTGGATTTTGCCAGAATCGCATACCCCATCTTTGAGGCTAGATGTCAGAGTCACATGGTGGTCATTTGTCCTATTGATTGGTTGCCAAATGTCAAGAAGGTGGTTCTTATCTAATATGAGCCCAGCAGAGGGCAAGGAGGAGAAAGAGAGAGAGAGGAAGAGGAAAAGTCAATGTGCTGAACAAAAGCAAGGGACCATAATGGACAACCCTCAACCCTGAAGTATTTTGGTTTAGTTTCTGTGTTTGTTAACCTAAATTAACTGAAACCAATGCCGAGCTGTGAGACGTCGCAGAGAGGCGTCGAGCTCAGTGGGGTTCAGGTAGAACCTGCGCCCTTTCTTGGTAGTCAGCAGCCATGGGCACTCAGTGTATGCTGTGGCCTGTTAGTAGCTGGTAAAGCCGCAAGGCTTAGTGTTACTTAATTCCCCTAGACATAACAAAAAGTCATGACCTGTGTCGTGACATAAATAAAGCACTTGGTTAAGATTAGGGGAAAGATCGTCTTCATAAAAAGTCTGACGCGCTACACACCCATCCACTGCCCCAATGTCCAAGCACTTACTTTCCACTTCACTACTTTCCAAACGTTGGCGTTGGATGTAAATTCTGCACTGGAGAATCGTCCAATATGAATGTAATTCCTAGAGATACTGAGCTAGTTCTTGGTAAGGCCGAGCACAGACCAAAAATAGCACTACATTACATCATTCCTAAATGACACACATTTATGTTAAAGTTACAGCCATCTAGCAGCCACAGTAATTATGAAGGAAGAAAGGGAGGAAGTCAGATTGACTTTATAGAGTGACAAAGTCTGTGAAGGGAGGGATTTAGGTTTGGATGGATGGTCAACAAATCATATTTGACTTTAACACAGGGGACAGCTGTTCGTTTCACAGTCAAAGTTTTATTTAAGATTTATTTTTCCACAGTGATTTCAGTTTAGGAAGGTACAGAAAAATGATGTCGTCCGGCTGATAGGGGCATCAGATCAGAAAACGCTTCTTTGCGTCAGGTCATGGGCCGGTGGCGTATTTTGTTGTTAAACATGGAGGACTTGTTGGTTTAAGGGCTACGCAGTGGTTTTGATGCAACTGAAGCACAGCAGTGTCCAGGAGACCAACAACAGCACAGAACACAGTCTACGGGAAGATGGGATTGTGATGATTACCTTCAACAGGAAGAGCAGGAGTCGCATTGTGCTGGCGACATTTCCCCAAATACCTTTAAATAACCCCCACAGAGTGCACGTGAGTTTTTATTGTTGGAAAAATAAAAGCCAATCAAAATGCATGCCTTATGCCTTTGTTGATTTCCTATGTATTTAGGATACAACAGATTGCTACTGATATTGTGAAATTGTGATTTTTCAAACAATCCTGTGCTGTTTGATGTAGAGGGCTGATAAGTACAAAAAGAGTTACCAGCGATGTTTCATATTAATATATGAATCTGTTTCAGTTTTCACTTCTGTACTAGAAATGCCACTGTGTTATGTTAGGTCCTCTCAGTTTGGCCAGTTATTCAGAGTTTGTGGAGCACATTGAACCATCACAAGACAGGAAAGGGCCATTAAGTTTTCATTCAATGTTTTGGATAAAGTTGTTTTGGACTTTTTGGATCCAAACAGAGGAAGATGGAAAATAAGAAAAGAGAAGGAGACAGATGGCGTCAGAAAGCGAGCAAACAATAAAAAAAAAGGTAGAGGGACAAGGAGACAGAGTAAGATGGAGGTATATAGATAGAGACAGAGGCAGACAGGCAGATGGAGAGAAGAGCAAGCAAATAAGAGAGTTAGCAATGGATAGATGCTATGATAGCAGTTAAAGTGAGCAGGACAGGAGTTGTTTTGAGCTGGTTGTTTGGACAGATGGCTGTCTGTGTGCTAATTACAGACTGAGTGCTTGACACTGTGAACACAATCAAAGAGGAAACTAGCTTTATTTGTTCAGCTTCACCCACACACACAAAGAGTCATACACACACCAAACACCAGTGAAAATAGTTTGCCAATACCACAGAGAGGCACAATCAAACAGACACAGAAACACACATTTATACACACAATGGGGTAAAAAAGAGGGACCTGCAAAGAGGCAACTCTACATGTATGCACACTTATCAAAAATGCACAAAGCAAATGAATAGCCACGCTTGGCACAAATGCTGGAGGACAACCAGTTCACACAGACCTTCTCTTATGTAATTTCCTCCTGAAAAACTCAATTTTCATCCTTTTAAAACAGAAGCATCATTCATCAACTTCTCAACTGCATTGAATCATCCCTGTTCACTCTTCTCATGTACCTCCTCTTAACTTCTGTTAATGCAGAGTCTACTATTCATTTCATCTGCATTCTGTGAAAAAACTAATCGATAACACTACCTGACTTACAGGAAGGGTATGCTTTTTATATTTTTAAAAGCACAGGTTATATACACACTACAAGAAGCCTGATTTTCTGTCAATTATCCAGTGAGAGTGAGACATAATATGCCAACCTCTAATGGATGCTGCACCCCCGACACACTTCATAAAGTACACAACAAAATGTCACATACACAGCACACTATACATACATATTGAACAAACACTTTGAGACTTCTTTAAAACACCATGGCTGACAATTTCCCAGAAAAGTCCAGTTACTTAAACACATAGCCTACTTAGTGCTGAAATGGTAAGTAGATCATCAGCAAGTTAATAAACAGCAGGTTTGATGATCTATTAATTGTTTGTCATTTATTATTTTTCTCTTAAATGTGGGGATTTGCTCTAGATTAAATCATTAATGGAGATAAGTGTTAGTTGCTGCTCTACACAAACCTACAACCAGACCAATAATCAGAAAAAAAACTGATACATCTACATTGAATGATGTAATGTTTTTGGATCACATGTTAAGCAATGTCACCTCTTTGAAAGGTATAGTATCTCCTCAGAAGTGTCCCCAGATTTTAACTCCCATGCCTAATAATAGAAATAGCCAATACATCAGAGAATTGCTTTCCAGCATTGATAAGACACCAAGGACATTGTTGATGTTTGAGTCAATCAGTTTCAGCATGGCCTTAGATTGTGCAGAAATCATAGATAAGATAAGATAGATTTTAATGACAATGTTCATTGACATTTGAATACATAAACATGCACCAGCGTTCATTCACTCAAATGGTTGCTCAGCTGGTCTCAGCTCTGTTGGCTGCTTTAGAAAAAAGGAGCTTTCAGGGGCATAAACAGGACGATATAGAGCCAGACTGAGATGATGCCCCTCTTTCCATACAGTCGTCCTTGCTGAAGCATGTGTAATCAGTGGATGAGTCCTGGAAGAGGACATCTGTTGGGTTTGGCCCTTTAAAATGGGCTTCTGGGATTAATTACTTGTATACTATCTTGTCTTTGCAGTCTATTCAGTACGACACCACATTGATTTTATTTTGTTGACCTTGATGTCTTCTCTAAACGTTTTTATGATTTAATGTATCTATTGTGTTTTTGGTCAGGAGGTCAGTCCATTGCTAAGATATATCACTTGGGTGTGTAGATGGTGAACGCCCCTTGTAGACAAGTAGTTTTTAGTGTCCACTCAACCATATTATCTAATTCACTATGGCAAAAATCAATGGAGGACAACTGTCTCACAACAGACCGACAGGGGACACTTTTACCTCCTCATACCAAACCAAAAGCCAAAAAGGAGAACCTGTGGGGCAACAGACTGTTTCCACCTCGGACTACTACCCATTTCAAAGCCCACCACCAATTGTTTTATAGGTATATTCCCCTTTGGACAATTACATAAAATGGATAATTCAAACAATGATATGCATTCCAGGTACACAACAACTACAACAACAACTGAAATAAAATGTAAAAAAAACAACCGTAAGGACTCCCTACTTCAAGCACCCAGGGAACCATGGAACCGTGAACATTTGACCAACTCTGTCCTTCACCGAGACTACAAGGTAGATGCGCCAAGAGCTTCAGGGCCGATATCCTTGAAACATGCCACCAGGCGCTAGTCCCAAATGATATATTTTCACATTTGTTACATGATAGGATAGAAAAGCAAAAGACAAGATCACACTCACTCCCTTGCTGCTTACATCAGACAACATGGATATTCCATTACAAATTGTGAGCCATAGGATGAAGAACCATAGTTGTCTGAAGCGGCTGTGAAAATGATTGACAGCTCTTACTGTCAGAAGAAAAAAGAAAAAAAAAGATTTTTAATCTGGGAACTGTCTCCTCTCACTGAAAAACTGGGTCCTTCACTGTTTCTTTGAAGCTGTCAATAACCTGTCCACTCCTGTTCACTCCTACAGGTGTTTTCTGTTATGGCTAATTAAACCTCTGTTCAGGTTAAAGCTGGGCGGAGCTATGCTGTGGATTTGAAGAGGAGGGCTCCAACTGCATATAATAAAGATAAAGAAAGTACTAAAAGAAGTACTTATAGGTTAATGGGGAATTTGATATTTATTCTTTTTGGTAAAGGGTTTTAAAATTAAAAGCCACTTCAGCATTTTCTTCCTCCTCTCTTTCATCCACCTAGCTCTCTTCTCACTCTTTCCTCTACCTCTATCTTGATCTCACTTCCTCTCTCCCCCTCCCTGACTCCCCCTTTCTTATTCCTCCCCCTATCCTTCCAAGGCCATGTGTAAGCATGTTGCATTTGCAAGCCACACAACATTTCCACATCCCTCCACAGCTCAGTCACCTCCAAGCAGCCTCATTAGCAGATAACATAACGAGCAGGGCATTAACGAGCTTAACAAGGGCCTAATGAGGTGTTGGTGTCTGTCGTTACCGTGGCGTCTGGTCAAGCCTCGTCAGGCAGCCATAGACAAGGTGCCAGGCACCAGATGTTCTGTTAGTTTTTGTTTTTATTTGCTTTTTTCCCCACCTGGATTTTAGATAATTGAAATTTAAGTAAGTGAAAAAGTTTGTTAAAATGTGAATTCATTTTTGAACAGTTATTTAATTTTTGTATGTATTGATTTTACCTTTTGTAGCCTATTTTATTTTATTGTAATCTGCGGAATGAAAATGTTTCTATCAGACTGATTCTGACTGGTTTGGTTTAAGTGGAAAAGCAACAATTAAGTAGTTTATGCTTGCTAAGTGATTTATTCCAAAGATATTCCACAAGATTAAATTATTGTGTCAGCTGGAACTAGATAGCCATTTCCAGATGATAAACACATACCTTATTTTTCAGGATTGCAAAATTATGGGCATCGATTCAAACCAGATTCAAATATTCAATGTTGTTAGTCAGAGGTGACACAAATTCATTGTTTTGCAAGTCACAACTAGTCTCAAATCAAGTCCCAAGTCCTACAAATCATTGTGCTTTTTAAAATTTGTATATTCAGTATTTTCATATAAACTAAACATATTTGAACATAGGGAGGATATCAACTCATTCCACGTCAAAAATCACAAGTCATTGGTGTTTAAGTCAAAGTTAAGTTTGAAGTCTTTTTTGAGTTGGCTAAGTCTAAAGTCATCAGATACTGTATGTGTGTATTGAAAGTAAGGTTAAAGAGGGACAGATTTAGGTGACTGAGGCAGGGACTCTACGACTACAGGATGTCATCAAATTAATCATATTTTGTGAGAATTAAATGGCTTTTATTTTTGTTTAGTTATGACAAAATTGATATTGATAGCTAACATGATGAAATGACAGCAGTTTCCCAGGGTAGCACACTTAGAAATGTAATTTATGAATGGAAAGTGAGTTTGGTGTGTGTGTGTGTGTGTGTGTGTGTGTGTGTGTGTGTGTAATATATAGTGGTGTCTGGGCCCCGGCTTTCACTACCATCTGCCATTCTGTCCTCTGTGACACAACAGGGTCACGTTGCAAATATTCCTCTCTGTCTTTCTCTCACAGAGAAATCTGGATTGGGGGATCTAGGCTAACACTACTCATCAACATTAATAAATGAATATGTATTATGATTATGTCATCAGGAGTGACATCATTAATTCCATATATTTGGTACTGATAGATGCAGGCACCTACAGAAGCACACACTGTTATATCATCGCCGTCTGTTCAATGTGGGTTTTTTTTTTGTTTGTTTTTTTAACAAAACCATCCTTCTCTTAACTTTCATCATCTTCCTCTTCAGTTAGTGATTGCTACATTTGGTAAATGACTCAACAACCCCTACATGGTTTTGGGGGTTTCTGCTGTTGGGTGAATACTAGCAGGAACATTTCCAGTTGAGAACATTGATAATTGTGCTTCTTTTTCAAAATAAATCATACTGCATGTTATTGTTGCATTGTATTCTGGTCTACCGCTGCTACTCCTACAGAGATTATCTGTCTCTACAAGGAATTTCTCACCGTGTCATTGTTTAAAAGGAAACACAACTTGAGACTTATGTATGCAGTTGTGGCCATTCTATTGGTGATCATATCATTGTACAGGAACAACGGTAGGCCTACAACAAAGTCTGAAGAGGCAAGACATTGCAGACATTAGCAGACCATCAAAAAGGGTTGAATGTAGATCAGGTCAAACCAAACTTGAGCACGCCAGAAATGTCTAATAAACCCTAATTGCACTGGGTACTAAGCACTATGGCAAGCATGGTACTGTAGGTCAAAGTTGAGCACACATATTTATGCAGTTAACACCACATACGTGGCACACAGAAAACAAACGCTGGAGTCATACCTAACAACGGAAGTCTCTGGTGGACTCTAAAAGATGGACGCCTAGTTATGAGCAAAAGGTTAATGCGATGAGTAAACCAATCTCTCTAGTAGCCCAATATCGGTATCATGGAATCAGATTGTTAAACGTTAAAAGAATTTTTCTACATCGTTGACTTCGGCATAAACGCAAAATTATAAATCTAAAAAAGGAAACCATTGCTGTATTAAATTGTTAATTATTTCCAGCGTAGCCATTGGACATATCTTAACAGGAGGTCATGATTGTCATGTCATGAGGTCATGTGTTGCCAGGGATGGAAAGAGTACTAGAATTTGTTACTGAACCAAAAGTAGGCCTACAAGTAAAATCAAGTGTAAAATGTACTTAGATATAAGTAAAGTAGGTCAGGTAAAATGTACTCTGAGTAAACTTTACTGCATAACATTTTGAAATGGGAAACAAGAATTAAACAGAAATGCCTGACAATAAATGAAAAAAGAGCTGTGGACACCGAGGCGGGTGCAACAAGCATTATTAAGCAACATAAATTCAGTAACCGGCCACTCCTTATAGAATTAAGAGCAAATGAATAATCATCAAGGCAGACAACACAGACATGTATGAGCTATACAAACTCCACAGCGGCTGCAGCCACAAACACACATATTAGAGCAAAAAGAGAGCTGCACAGTGTAGTGCACACGCACGCACCGTTGCCTAGCAACGTTGACGTTTTCATCTGGAGCGAGTTACAACCATCGCAGTGAGAGTGTTGTACCCATCTGTCTGAACGGCATTCTGTGAGCACCGCGAAATCCTCCTCATTCTGCTCCAGGTTCAACTTCTCTGCTCGTTCATTCTCAAAATATAACCAGTCCACCCGGCCCCTCTGTCCCACTATAAACCAGTCCACCCGGCCCCTCTGTCCCACTATAAACCAGTCCACCCGGCCCCTCTGTCCCACTATAAAGCAGTCCACCCAACTTCTCTGTCCCATTGTGCTCCGCAAAATTCTCAGACATTTTGAGCAGTCACAACTGCAATAGGAATTATTGTCACACACACACACAGCAGAAAGGACTCACAGCAGGAGGATCCACCATGAGCATTTCAGCATTTAGCATGTTACCCAGACCCAGCATGCACCTGTTGGTCATGCAACATCATGAGTGTGTTTGATTTGGGTCAAACGCCCGCCAGGTGGTGTTAACCTAATGACAATTATCATATTGCATTGTTGTACAGTTCACAAACTGCTACTGTTCACAAATGTAGCAAAGTAGGCCTATAATACTTAGAAAATACACAAGTAAAAGTACTGTTTTTTAAAAACAAGGCTAGGCCTACACACACACACAAAAAAAAATAAAAAATTGTTACAGTAACAAGAGTAGCCTAAATGGAATTTGTTACTTCCAGCCCTGTGTGTTGCAATATACAGCAAATATTTTGTAAGTGGTTCATTTGTTTTCTTAAATCTCTTGTTTTTTCCCCTCAAGACAAGAAGTCAAAAAGCTGGTGAAGGTAAAACTTTTCTGCCAATGCATAGAGGAACTTCTCTGTCTAAATTTGTTTTTGTTTTTTAGTGAATGTTTACTGGAGTAAGACAGACCATTCTGTCATCTGTCATCTGCCCGCCGTCGCGACACGCTCGCCGCTGACAAGGCCGCTAGTCAGGCTCAGACTGAGCCGGTAATCCTCCAGTAAGAGCTGTTAAACCACCACAGCTGCGGCAGGCAAGCTGCCACCTGAAGCCAACTGGACTGTTTCATGCCACACACATGGAAAGACAAACTCAGAGATACACATCATATAGAAAGGCAAATAAATGCACTGCATCTCCCATCCCATCCCTTCTGCCTCTTAGTGTGTATTTGTATCAGAGAGAAACAGTCACACAAATTATACCTACCTATTACCATGGTCTGACCATATTTGCATCAGGAAATTTAAATATGGCAATAAATGCACTCAGAAAAAACTTGCAGGGCAATGTCTGCATTTAAAAAAAATAAGTTATTCAACATTAACAATGTAATTAAAATCTGGACAAAAATATTTGATAATGTCATGTTACCAATAGTTTTATTGGAAGTGAGATCTGGGGCCCGCCCAGTAGATTGGAGCATGACTGGCAGCGATGCAGGTGGACGCCCCCCTTGTGTCCTGGATTGTGGACTACCTGACTGGCAGACCACAGCACGTGCGCCTGCAGCACTGTGTGTTAGACAGCGTGGTCAGCAACACTGGGGCCCCTCAGGGGACTGTCCTCTCTCCCTTCCTCTTCACCATCTACACCACAGACTTCAGCTACCACACAGAGTCCTGCCACCTTCAGAAGTTTTCTGATGACTCTGCTGTGGTGGGAAGTATCAGCGGTGGTGATGAGACTGAGTACAGGGCTGTGGTGGGGAACTTTGTCTCACGGTGTGAGCAGAACCATCTGCAGCTCAATGCGACAAAGTCAAAGGAGCTGGTTGTAGATCTACGGAGGGCCAAGGCACCAGTGACCCCGGTTTCCATCCAGGGGGTCAGTGTGGACATTGTGGAGGACTACAAGTACCTGGGAGTACACTTAGATAACAAACTGGACTGGACCAAGAACACTCAAGCCGTTTACAGGAAGGGCCAGAGCCGCCTCTATTTTCTGAGGAGGCTGAGGTCCTTCAACATCTGCCGGACAATGCTGAAGATGTTCTATGAGTCTGTGGTGGCCAGTGCTATCCTGTATGCTGTTGCATGCTGGGGCAGCAGGTTAAAGGTAGCGGACGCAAACAGACTCAATAAACTGATCCGTAAGGCCGGTGACATTGTGGGGGTGGAGCTGGACTCTCTGGCGGTGGTGTCAGAGAGGAGGATGCTGGCCAAACTACATGCCATCTTGGACAGTGTCTCCCACCCGCTCCATGACGTGCTGGTCAAACAAAGGAGTACCTTCAGCGGAAGACTCATGCTCCCAAAATGCACCACAGAGCGCCACAGGAAGTCATTCCTGCCTGTGGCCATCAAACTATTTAACTCCTCCCTCTAAGGGTTAGTCTGTTTGACCCTAGGTCACTAAACTGGACATTGAGCATTACATCTCCGCCATGATTAATAATAATTGTGCAATATTCTGTGTTCTACTTACGTGCAATATTAGTTTTCCCATGTTAGTTTTATTTATTGTATTGATATTATATACCTCTATTACTCTTGACAGTACATGCACCTCTGCTTATTACTATTACTTATTACATATTTGGTGACACTGTATTTTATACTGTACTTTCACCATCAACCAGTAAACCCACTTGGTACTTGACACTTAGTTTATCTTATACTTATACCGACCTGATACTTATTATTTTCTGACCTGTTTTATAGTGTTTATAGTGTATCATATCATTTTCTAGTACTTCTCCTGTGTGCACTGACGTAAAGGCAAGCTACTGTAACAAAGAGTTTCCCTACGGGGCTCAATAAAGTATTTCTGATTCTGATTCTGATTCTGATGACTCATGGGACAGACACCCAATAGAGGTCTTCCACACTGAATACTGTTGAACGTTTTCCATTATTGTTAACAAAAAACAGGTAACATTTTAGACTTCTAAATTCAAGTCCAAAAGACACTTCCATTCAAAGCACTAAAAACTCATCCGCTCCCCATCAGCACTAATTCTTGACAACCCAACACAAAAAAAACTAATTATGAAAATCAGTCAAAAGATGTCTATTTAGAACATTGGAGACATGAAATGAAAAGCCAAAATAAACTAAATTGTTATGACAGAATATAAATTTGTTCAGCATCGGCACTCTGAGATGCGAAACAGAGACTGATCCTGACCAAATACAGGCTCGGTGACCAGCAACTGGCAGTAGGAACAGCAATGCTGCCCAGAGAGGAGCGTGTATGTGGTCACTGCTCGACAGGGGAGTTAGAGACAGATGCACCTCCTCCTCCACTGTGAGAAGTTCTCTTCAATAAGAGATTTCCACTACGGGGAAATAGCCAAGAAAATAAACTTCCTAATGTTAACACCAGAAGAGAAACTGGTAGTTTTCCAAGGTGAAGGTACAGCAGCTCCTCTGGCAGCAAAATATGTGTAGCAAGTCTATGGCTACTGCGGGTTCTTTGGCACAAACAGAGGCGTAGAAGTATGTTCACAAACAATGTTCTTGTTTATTGCCACAGCTTACACGCACACTTTCCATTCACACAAGACACTCAACCACAGCGCCGTCAAGATTGTCCACTGGACGAGATTGTCTCCTTTCCCAATACAGTTCGATACAGGCAGCCAACTTCTACCGATCATCAGCCTGTCTCTGTCCGTGTGTGTGTGTGTGTGTGTAGGAGCCACAAGGGCCACCACGCTACTGCATATAAGGGGAGAGCATAATTAGCTAACATGCCCCAGCTGTACTAATCAGCTCTCCCTGACACTGCTCACCTGAGCCACTCCCCCACCTCTCCCTCTCTGCAGCTGACACCTAACCATGCCCACCCCCACAACATGTTTCTGCCTGCCCCAGCCTGGGGGATTCACACTCACTATAAGATCCCAAAAACTAGGGATTTGTAAAGTATTCAGTAACTGTATTCAATTGTATAAAATTGCAGTGTACTGTATTGTATAGCAATCAAAGAATGGACTGCATCGGAATAATATAGAACCTGCATACAGGCACCTGTGTATTTAATATGTATGTGATAATGTTATATATGTGAATCTTCTGTAAACTGCTTTGGCAACAACATGTTTTTGTTCATGCCAATAAAGCTATTTGAATTTAATTGAGAGACAGTGAAAGAAAAATATAGCAGAGTTCATGGTGATAAAAACACCCATGAGGGAACTCACTCTCTGTCCTGTGTGTGTGTGTGTGTGTGTGTGTGTGTGTGTGTGTGTGTGTATGTGTGTGTATGTGGGCAGTTTAAAGAGACAGAGAGAGAGAGAGAGAGTAGAAAAGATAAATAAAAGGGGTAGAGGGGCAAGATTAGGGGAATAAGGGCTTACCTGTTTATTTATTAAATTATGTTACACACACACTTATAAACTCACACATACTTGGACCTAGTCCAGGAGTGCACCAGCTTGCTATGAATATTCAGTGCATGATATTGTGTGTGTGTGTGTGTGTGAGGGAGAGAGAGAGAGAGATTCATATGGAGGGATGGTTACCGCTTCTTGTAATCCCATTCAACAGGAAACATGCACTCCTGGGACAGGATATTTTGTCTGGTGTGTGTGTGTTGGTGTGTGTCAGTGTGTGTGTGTGTGTGCGCACTCCTTCCCAGTGAAGGACCTCGGGGACACAGAGGGTACTTGTGTTTCTGAGTTAAGAAGGAAATCAGCACAGCAAAACACAAAAGGTTAGGTTTAACAGAACACACACACGAACACAACCTCAGCTCTTGGCTGCTATAGTTTTTAATTTAAGCTGTTGTGAACATTTCTGCATTGTGTGTCTTTTTATTGCAATTATGAACCTTGTTGTTTTGTGTACTGACTCAATTTTGAAATTTTCGTCTGCATCAAATCTGTTTCATTATGATTTGCATGCAGTGAAAAAAAGCAGTTTATCATGTAGTCTGACCACACTGTATTAGCTTGTATCTTCAATATTTTATTGCACTTGACTATTTTACCAGTCAGCATATGACTTGTAAATCATCTTGTTTGAGCTCTCTGCCAAAAGTGTCTAATAGACAAGTAATAGTATAGTATTTCCTTATTTAAATGTCCATTTAATACATCATGTTTTAAATTTTCAGCTTAAGTTAAAAAGAAAGACGATAAATAAACAGCATTTTTTATATATAACTTTTGCCTGATGGAGAAACAATTAATTATTTCAAGAAATAATAGTCACAGGAAGGTCTGCTGCGTTTTGAACAATATACATTAGCACTTTGATTTTACCTGGTCTAAACAACCGAGAAATACAGACAGACATACTGAGAGACTCTCAGTATGTGTGCGTGCAAGCGTGCATTAGGAGACGAGGTGTTCATCAGTCTTTGCCAAGAAACTTCAGGTAGCATTTGTGTCTCTAATTAGATGTGCGTAGTTTCCGAGCTTGTTTGGAGCAGGAAACAAATAAGTTGATTAATGAGCTGATAAGACATGATTGGATAAATTGACAGCAGGATAATGTGTGATCATTTAATCAGCCAGCTAGTTAATCAGCTGGTCTGTTATTCAGTCAATCATTCAGTCCAAGATCCGGTTGGCTTGTCAATGAATCGGCCAGTGGTTTAGTCAACCAACTAGTCACTCTTCATTTAGTCTGTTCCTCACAGAGGTTTACTGAAACAAACTGGCATTAGTGGTTCAGATGTATGTTGGATTGAAGCATAACTCAGGATGCTGTAATCACATGGTTGCCTAAAGAAGCACTTTTTTACAGGTGGGCATCTGTAGTGAGTGTTATGATACAATAAAAGCAGTAGAAATTGACACGTTAAAGTTATAATCCTCAAGATTTTCAATATATCAAATCCTCTCAGCCACAGTTTGTTGTGCTGCAAAAAAACAAAACACAAAGTGCTCTTCTGCTGTTGCCTTTCTGACATTGAGTGCATTGAGTCACTGCTCAAGGTGTGTTTTCTGTTGCTACACCAGTGTGATGTTACGTAGCGACAAGGGCAGGGACAACTGCTAAAATGAAGTGCAGGCAGCAAATAAGGCAGCAGGTATGAATCTTAATCGCAATCAGCTGATGATCAAACAGCAGTAGTCCTTGAAATGCTGTGGTAATTTAATCTTTTGACAGCTTTTAAGTTTTGGCAGAGACAGTCCAGTACTTTTTCCATTTGGACTCAGCTGCTATGTGAAACAAGTGTTTATTAGTATATTGTTTATGATACTGTTGGGCCACATGGTATTTTGTTTACTTGCTGCACTGAACCATCAGTTTATGTCGGTATAAGCGGCATGTGCTGTTTTGTGTGCTGATTTGAAATGGAGCGGATACCACGCCCAACCGGACCAACCACATATTTAATTTAATTTTGCATGCTTAATGGCACCTGGAATATTAACCTATGTACTGTACTTAACATGCAGTCCAAATCTATTGTGAAAACAAAATAAATTTAAATCAAAACCTAATAACTGAAAATGACCTGATGCTCCCTTCTGAATATTCAAGGTCAAAGAAATGCCTTTTTTTTTAACTGCTCCTTATTATTTAGAGAGTTAATACTGAAAAAAAAACCAAAGGCAAAGCCATGACTGGATTCTCCCTGCCTGCTGAACTGCAATTAAAAAATATATAATTTATGAGATGAGTGTTCGTTAAAAAATATTAAATATCACTTTTCATAGTTTTTAAATACTAACAGCAACACTAATGTATCTGGTGACCTTGATTAATAATATAATAATATATTAGTAATTCACATCTACATCCCTGATATTAATAATACACATAATTCACAACACCAGAGGGGCAAGCCAGACAGACAGAGCCCACTCTCTCCCTCAGGCATGGAAACATCAGTGTTAAACATTAAAATCCCTGAAAAACCTTAAACCCTCCCTTCATGCTCCTTCTAGCCCTCCTCCTCCTTTCCTTGCCCCTCTAGATCCAACCTAGTCTCCTTGACTATTTCTGGGCCAATTAAAGCTGTTCCTCTGCCTGGTATTCGGATGGCTGAACGGAGAGGATGGCCTTAAATATAATCCTTGAGAGAGGAGGGTAAGGATAAATTCAGAGCAGGTCATCAAGGAAAAGATGGGGAGATGTGTGAGGTAGACGTGAGCGTGAGAGAGGCAGGTAGAGACAAGAAAACAGACAAATAAAAAGCACTCAGACCGCATATACCTCTTCCACCAAGGTCAGACTCTTCTAAATTTGTTATTTTAATATTAGAAACTGTTTAGAAGTTTTAATTCTGCATTTGCATACAGTTATTATCATGATAGACAAACATGCTGAAGTTTGAACATATACCTAAATCCAGTCTGGAAATATTAGGGCTTTGTACAAAAGTGAATTGTGCAAGATGTCGAGTGAGTAAGAGTATTTTCCACCGAGTTATTTTTAATTACTTATTTAAAGACTCAAGAGTTTTGACAGATCTGAGGGCATTTTTTTGAAATTCTGTGTATTTTGTGAAGCATGATAGCTGCTGTCATATGCAGGTGTGGTCCATTGCAAAACTGTTGCCAGAGCATGCTCTTGTGCTCTGGTTCCCTGGTCCACCAACCTCTCCACAAAAAATGGCTTTACTTTTCACATTAACATCATGATTTGAAACAGACTCATGACACAGGACTCATTTTATTACGTTGTATATGGCAGCTGATCCAAAGTAAAATAATGAGATAGAAGTGTCCAACTTTCTCCATCTAACCTTCTTTGTTTTATTATAGTGTAGCCAAAATGGCTGTCTCATTCAGCATGTGCATGATATTGTTGCGCCAGTTTTTTGTTTTCCTCTTGGTTTCAGAGAGAAAGTTTTTAAGTCACTCTTAGAACTCAAATTGTTCAGACAGATTAATTTCATTCAATTTAGGATTTACTCAGACATGTCTTCAGCTTGTCTTCATCAGAGACGTTGGTCTGCAAAACTGAAATCTTGCAACAGAGTATAAAATTTAGTGGTGACAATGGTACCATCTCACAAAAACAGGTTCTGAATTGATACCAGAGCTGCCATTAACTAACTGTTTGCTGAGCCTTTAATAAGTTTCTGTTAGCTGCACACTTATTAGTATCAGCCAAGATATTAGGGGTCCATAAAGATATCCAGGGTCCCCGGAGAGACTGACTAAGATGCGAAAACTCTCCCAGGTGATGATTCTTTAGCCCTCTTTAATATCTTAGATGGAGATGCAATCGATCCTCAATCCCGGTCGGAGTGCTAAGGTGAGGATCTTCCCACAGTGAGACCACGATGTGTTACATAAAGCAGATTAATATCGCTGCCATATTTAGACTTCCAATTATGATTTCTCTACCTAATTAACAAGATCCTCAATGCTGCCCTAAATGTGTCTGATCGCTACAGTAGCGTAAAGTTTGTATGTTTGTCTTAGGGATGTCTGTGTGTGTTTCTGCAGGTGAAGTGGAAGTATGTGTGTGGTGTGTGTGAGGTAGTAAGGAAGACAGAAAAAGAGTAATAGATCAAATTGTGTATGCGTGTGTGTCTGTGTGCATAAAGTCGGTGTGTATTTCTGACACTAAGTCATTTGATTTAATGTCAAACAAACTATATATTTATGGTAAAATAGTGGTATTTTGCTAGTGGTAAGTGCTCGTGGAAAACCAGACAGAAAAGGACAGATAACAAGATAAAAGTATTTCACCACATATGCATTTTAATAAAAAAACACAAAATGCATGCTAATTTGAATTCCATGCCTCAGGTAATATGTTTTTTGCCATATCTGCATTTTGCATGCTGGTTCAAGCAGAAGCATGCCTGGGAAAAAATCATGTTTCTCATTGGTGCTGATCCCTCCCCTTCAATTTCATGCAAATATGCACATCCTGTTCAGCTCAGTCTGTGGATGCAAATGTGGATGCTAGTCCCATGTGATGGAAACCCAAATACAATATGCTCACAGACAGACAAAACCATATACAAAGATACACATGCATGTACAAACACATGGCTTGATGTTACGGCAGTTCATTTTTGACAAAATTAAGGAATGGTGTGTTTACTAGCTGATATTGGGACACGATAGCTGTGTGATGCTAATTTGGATGAAGACAGCACTGTCTTATAGCTCATACCAAAGTAGCTTTACTTTGATGATGATCAGGAAGTATTGTCTTAAGTAACATTAAGCATTTAAGTTATTTCCAGGAAACAACTGCTGTAAATAGCCTGTAGTGACTTTGAGCTTGACTAGACGAGAACAAATCTGAACCAGGACAGTAAAAGACAGCAAAGGACAGAGTAGATGAGACTAGACCAGAATAGAATAGAATAGAACTTGCATGTGTGTCCACACTGAAAGAATAAACTGGCCTGGGTGTGTGGAATGTACACACTCCGTTCTATATGTGGGTATGTTTGTGTATGTACACAGTGTGAGCAAATGTAAAGTGTGTGTGTGTGTGTGTGTGTGTGTGTGTTTAGTCAGTGGGTCAATATCAAGAGTCGAGCCTTATCCCTGTGTAATCCAGCTACCCTGATAAAGGTGTTTTCCTATCTGTGTGTGTATGCATGTGAAAGTGTGTATACACACATGCGTTAAGGACACACACTTTATCCCTGTGTAATCCACTGACCCTGACAAACAGAAATGGAAAGCAATACCTCAAATAGGTTTTTGTGTGCGTTGTGAATTGTTTTCTCTGTGTTTAATTCACCCCCCCACCCCCCCACTTACATCTCCTTGTGAATGTGATCGCACAATCAAGGACACAGATGATGCAGATGTGAGCTAATAGACTAAACCGTGGGAAAAATCAACACGATTCTCTCCATGCACTTCACTCTTAACAATCAACACAATCATAGACTTCTGTTGACTATTGAGCAGCACAGTAAGACTTCAAAATGTATGCTCAGGAATTTTCTTGCTTTTGCTTTGGGTTTATTTTTTTTATGTAGGTTAATGGGTAAAGTGTAGCATTACAGATTACACTCTAATATTGTTGGATGTTACATTACACCAATTTTGAAAGCTACTTATTGTATCTAAAGAAACGAGCCAATATTGGCTACGAACATGCTATTTCTTACTCGTACAGTCAACTGTTTTACCATTTAAACCATTTATCTCAAATATTTCATTCATCAGAAATGTGCAAAATTTGGTCTCTCTTTGTGGATTCAAATTACTGCTCGCTCTTCTGGCTGCCGATGTTTTGGAGTATTTTAGAATCTTCGTGTGTTAGAACTATACTGAACTGTGTACAGCTGATGTCGTCCAGTAACAAATCATAACATTTTGTTCTTGTTATAACTTGAAGAAAGTTAAGATCCTAATCCATGGTACTCTGTCATGTGATTTTTATTTTTGTATTATACAACATTGCAAATTTCATTAATTATTTTTAAAAAGGACCATGAACTACTTTCTGGGTAACTTTTGTTAACAAAACTATATTTCTCTCCAGGGAACTGTAGCTTTGCTGTAGTTTAACTTCTTCCATCGTGAAAAAACTGGCAGCTTAGAAAGCAATACTTTCAAAGTTTCTTCTTCAACATTGCCACCTCTTCTTCCTTACCTTCTTATCTTCTCCCATGCCATTCATTCATCCATCCAACCATCCATCCATCCATCTGTAAGTCTGTTTCTGTCTGTCTCCCTTGGATGGATCCAGCTGTATCAGTCTGTCAATCAAATGTAAAATCTCACAAGCCACTGATCTGATTTTGACAAAACTCGAAGGGCACCATACTCTTGTGCTAAAATTCCAGGTGTAAAATGCATTCAGAACAGCTGGTGAGGTGGAAACAGAGACAGTTGGCCACATCAACACTACATTGTATATATTTATTGTACTGTATTCTACATATAACAGCTCTGTCAAATTAACTTTAGCACATGCATCAGTGGAAATAACTGCTAATCAAACTAGTGGAAGGCGGCTCAAACGAATGAAAAGTATTTGTCAAAAGTACTTATAAGGATACCGGATAAAGATAGTTTATAGATCCGTCCCACACAGCAGTGCATGTATAATAGAAAGTACATCCACCCATTTCCTATATATGTATGCTCCTGTCTATGACTGTAAAAGCTCTTAACATTTTCCAGATTATAAGCCTTGACATATTCTGCAGATATTTGGATTTGGCATCATCTCCACCAGCTGTTTACTCTTGTTCAGGATGTTGTGAGTCTAATGATACCTAAGCCCAAATGGAATCTGCATTTTTTATGTTTTCTGCAACGATCCTGGAGGAAAGTCTGCTGAATTTAGCAGAGGGATTTTTGGCTTGCTGCACGATATCAGACAATATTAGTTTGAAATAATAACAATTGTGTTTTGAGAAAATATGAGCACCTAAAACAATTTGAAATTGACACTTAATTTGTCACTAACTATTCAAAATGCTTCAAAAAAGTGTGAACACTGAACACATTATTTGTTGGGAATTCCATAGCATAACATGTAACGATCCTGAAACGCAAGGCTGAATGTGGAGCATGTTGCTCAAAAATCGCTTTTGAGTAACCAAGAATCTTCCAATAATAAGTGAGACAATAATTAAGTCTTCAAGCATGCATTTGTCCTGCATCTATCCTGCATAATTGTACTGTACAGTCACTGCACACACAAACACACACAGACACACAAAGACACATACAAGTTGATTAGAAGAGAGTGAAGGTGTTATTCTTTGGCTAGTAAAAATGCCAAAATGCATCCCACTCATTAACTATTTTTCATAGAACTAATCTCAATATGTGAGAAAAAAAAAACGGTATGAATACCTTCTCCAACACATTTGAACCAATCAGTCTTTCACTTTACTCTCACACTCTCTCCTGCTGGCACTTACGAGAGCCAGGATTTTTCAGGGAGTTAAACTGACGCCCTCAGAAAGTCAATGATGTCTTCAGGAGCTGGAGAGGAGACTCGCTACAAATACACACACACACACACACACACACACACACACAGCAGTACACTCATAGAACACAAATCAAGCTGTGACAGTGAGCGAGTGAGCATCGGTTGTCTCGACAGCAGGGAGCCACCTACAGCTGAACAATCCCACAAAAAAAGACGACAAGAGTGACGGGTGGAATTGGAGAAAAATCAAAATGTTCGTGCCGTTCAGCACGTCTGGCTTATGTTTGTGACTTCAAATATGATTCATCTCTTTCTCTCTTATTTCTCTCCCTTTCCTTTACCTTCTCCCCAGTTTGGTTCGCCTTCTTGTTTCTCAACTGCGCCATCTTGCTTCACCTGTCTCCAACTGATTATTAGGCTTGCTTTCTTTCTCTCTCGCACTGCTTGTTCTCTCTTTCCTTCCATGTCTCCTGCTCCCGTCGTCTCTCTCTGTGGCAGTTTGATGAAAGCAGACAGAGACATGGAGAAGGAGAATTTAGGTACATCAGACGGTGCTGTTTCCATGTGTGTTTCCATTTGTTTTTAGCAGCAAAAGGAGCATCTTCTTGTGTCTAAAAGTGCCGAATTGTGACAGCTAATCTCAACCAAAATACTCCTTCAAAAAACAAAAAGGAGACCACAATTTAAATCCAATCACTTGGGATTTATTTGAGTATCAATTCTACACGACACCTAAATAGGAATAAAGATCTTCACGAAGACCTGAGCAGATTGTAAATTGTATATTTCTTTACCATGTGTGCTGAAGCTAATTTACTTAAATGAACAGTGCATTTGGGTAAATCAATGGAACATTATTCCAACAAATTACTGAAGGTTGTTTCAATTTGGGAAGTAGGACAGACTACTGTTTTTTTCAGTTCTCAGAGAGGTTTTCATACAGACAAGAGATGCGACTTATTTTACATCAGAGCATTGAGTATTGGTAAT
The DNA here is from genome assembly GCF_020085105.1 of Siniperca chuatsi. Lineage (NCBI taxonomy): Eukaryota > Metazoa > Chordata > Actinopteri > Centrarchiformes > Sinipercidae > Siniperca > Siniperca chuatsi. The sequence continues at coordinate 26,756,785 of NC_058046.1, read as the reverse complement.
TTGCAAAAAACACTACAGTAAGTGTGGATGTGGGTGGTACTAAAAGTGAGGACAACTGCAAATACACCAGAATCATAACACTGTTCCACATGCAGCTAAAATAACTAAAAGTGATGCAGGCTTTCTCCACTCATCGCATCTGAAGAGAGCTGAATAGAAACTTTTGAAAAGTGTAGTGAAACATCAGGAAGTCTGATTCCTTAGACAGTGTTCACTCTAGAGCCCCATTGATGTGTAGAACTTAAATCGAATACTTTTCTCTTTCAGGCACTTGTCAGGTGAAAGTGAGAAAAAGTTATTGTTCAGATGCCGTGATTGTCAAAAGGACTCAAGTTAAGAATTTTCATAATTATTCAGTTTCAGGAGGATGAAGAAGACAAATAAACTGAAGATAAACTTGTTATGGTTCAGTAAAATAGAGGACTCAAATGCATGACTCAGAGACTCAAAAATGAATGTGCACATGTTTAGACGTATCCTCTGTTTTAACCAAAATATGTTTGGGAGTTTGTGCTGGAATTCCTACATTAAATTAAATATATGTCTCATATTAACACATGATTAAAATCACAAGATCCACGTTGGTATATTAGACCACTGAATATATTTTCATATGATTTGCATGCACGCTTGACATGATCTTTCTTGGTTCACAGTGTTATAATGAGTATGTTGCAATAATTTCTAAGTAGCAAAATGCAGCAGTGATGTGAGAATTTGCACTTGAGTGTTTCAGAGTTCATAGACAACAGACTTATTGAATTTAGTTAGGACATAAAAAGCATCACCATTTTGTTTTAAACAAATTTACTACTCCATACTGGAATACTACTATGTTTTTGATATACGGAAGTTTAACGTTAGAGTACATTGGCACAAAAACAATCTTGGACTTGGTACTGATCTGATCTCCAATCCTGGTCAAACAGGGAGAAACATTTTCATACTACGTTATGCTTCAAACTAATGTTAGTGATGCATGGTGGTCTACTGATTCAATTGTGCATCATTACAAGAATTACGGTATTGTAATTTTGTGCTGAAAACATCTAGAGACATGAACTGGCAAAATAGTAGCAGCTTCAAATGACACATCCCATCCTAATGTATATCAGTTGAACCCTTCGCCACCAACTGTTTCCCATTCCCTCTGCTGTCATGTGCAGCGGTTAAAGTTATCGATTCGTTGTGTGTCTCATGTGAATGTTCATACGTCGTGCTGATCCATCATGACGGCCGGACACAGCAGGTATCACTCCATCAATATTTGGCATTTTCTGTCTGCCATGCTCCCTCCCTTCTTGTCGTTTTAACCTTTCTCTGTACTCTTCATATTTCACAAGGACCTTCTGAACAAATGGCTGTAGCGGTGGCAACAGTTGCATGTAAAAAAGGGTTAAACCATAGAATCTGACCCCGTCATTGTAGCTTGATGTAGAACTCTCTCTTTCAACCACTTTACACTACACACTGTCATATATATATATATATATATATATATATACACATACACTCATGTCTGGGAGCTCTCTAGCACAAAATAAATCTGTTCAAGTTGGCTTTTGAACCGTTCAGAGACTTTATGAAAGCCTTTCATAGGCTGACCATAGAAACAACAAAATGCCAACTCATGAACCCCAAGTTGCAAGTGCATTTTAAATGTGCAATTAAGCAACTTTGACAACCAAGGATTTAGTTTTTTATTCACACTGCAATAAGCTTATCAAGTCATACCTGTTGATAATTTAGTCCTCAATCCTGCACTGAGACCATTTCAGTCTAGCTCTGCACTAGAACCAAGAAAAATGAAATATTTTAGAAAATACTTAAAACATTTCGGGTTGGAAAAATTCAAAGTTCAGATTCAAATTTTTAGTTGTTTTAAGACTTTATGGACTCAATCAAATGCAAACATATTTTGATAAGACGGAGATTTTGCAGTGTAATGAATCATTTTAAGAGGCCTGGAGGAAAAAACTAACAAAATAAACAGTTCACTAAATGATAATAATCATGTAAAAAGAAAAAATACATAGAAACATTATTAAAAAAAGAAAGAATTAGACATTATCAAGGACTAATTCAATATTGTGAATTATATACATGTATGAATCATGTACAGTATATATATTTTCTTGAACTTATTTAACATATATCTTATCTGAAAAGTTAACATCAGCAGTAAACAGGACACTGATGCACAGACACATTGTAGGTTGGAGAAGCAAGCCAGTGGCTGATGGGTCACATTTTTGAAAACCTGCACCACCTCAGTCGTCCAGTACAGAAGACTGCACTTGCACTGGGCAACTCTCAGGTTTGTTTCTCTAGATAAACACAATTTTTTTTTAAACAAATGACTTCGCAGTCTCAGTTTCTCAGATAATATCTGTCAATTTTATAGCATAAACTCATTTATACAGCACAACCATAATGTTTTATGAAGTCACAATTGCTATTTCAGAGGACACAACAGCATTGTTTCCCTCTGCAGCGATAGAGGAATCTGAAAATGTACGGCAAGCAATTTTCACATCTGCTCGACTCAATTTGGGCCACCTTACACAGGCGCGAGTCTCGGTAGAGATTCTTTTACATTTACATTTAGCTGCTTCTCATGTCAAACTCAATTGAATGACTCCATAAAACAAATTGAAATTCATTTACTTGAGGGGGATAGGAAAGAATTACTATTAGAGATACAGGAGTTGGGGGAAGAGGGAGTTATCTCAGTGACAGTGAATATGAAATAAAAGCCACTGTCAAAGTGTTCCCGTGAGGATCAAATTGTAGAAACACAAAGCAGATTGGTTGTTAAAGTCACTTTATTTTGATAACTGAATATCTACTGAACAGTAATACATACATATCTCTTTTTCTCTCTCTCAGGTTTTTGTTTTGTATTAATTACATATGATACCATACGTCATCAGTCATACATAATCAGCCCAGTCATTTTTCATATTAGTGGCTGTATAGTCTAACTAACACAATTTCTGAAGAAGAAGAATATTCTTTAAAAATGTAAAGTTTTTTGGCTGAGCAAATTTTTAAGTATACACAAATAAACCTAGAAAGAAACTGAAACATTGAAATCTTTTTGTCCTTAAACCTTCCATCTTTCTTTCAAAAGGATGGTAAAGTGTGATAAAGATTTTTTTTTAAAATACAGACATGCCAGCGGTGTGTGCTTAGACACAGCGGTGCTTTGAGCTAAATGCTAACGACAACGCTAAGAGGCTGATGTTTTTAGCAGGGATAATGTTTACCATGACAAAGAACATTAGTTTTGAGGGTATTTGGTCATAAATCAAACGATTGGATAAATTCAAATTTCAGCAACCAATCCAATAGTCCAATAGTTGCTAAAAAAACGAAAATGTCAACCTCATGGGTGGGGGGTGTTTCTTGGAGTTGACAAGGTCTAAGCCCAGACCATCTGGGGCTGAGGACTTGGTGTGTGTGGGTCGTCCCTGCTGTTCTGCCTGGAACAGCAGTACTGCTGTTTGCCGTGATGGATGCCTGTTCTCTGGTGTTGCTGGCTGACCTGAGAAGTTAAAACAGATAGGGCTACTACTTTTCTCAAGACCTAGAGTCTGCTCTTTAACACAGTTCTACTACTCACTAGTGTGCTATTTAATTTGCAATATATTTTGTAGTGGTCAATGACAGAATGAACAAACAAAACTTGTATTACTACACTTTTTTAAAGACTACTTTCTAAACCAAACACAAAATCAAGGCTATACTATATATTACACACTACAGATAAGGTCATTACAGTACAGGGGAACTGTTACCAAAGATGGCTCAGTTACCAGTCAAAACTGTCTATGTTTATCTGTTAACAAAGAGGGAGATGCATAAATGATGACACCCAATGCACCACAAAACTGGTATTTACCATGGAGGTATTAGTAGTATCTATGGAATCCATCAAATAGTTGCTGAGATATTTCAGTCCAGTTCAAAGTGGTGGACCGACCAACAGACAGACCCACATCACCATCCGTAGAGCCATGCTGCTAGCGTGCATAAAAATAAAGCAAGAGTTGGCAACAAATGCAGCTAGCTACGTTTAATTTATTCTGTTGCCAACTTAGATGGGCAGAGACTTACCATGATTTGGCACCAATAATGGATAAAAGGAAACCCTGTCCACCCAGTGCTGTGAGCCACCTCAAATCCAGCATGTCGACACATCAAGAAAGATTCCTTCCCTCCCTGTCGGTCAGTAACTGTTGACCCCCACCTGCACAGCCGATTCCTACTAGATTACAGTAAAAGTATGTAGAATAAATAAAGCTCTCCCTTTCTCCTCAAATCCCTGAGGTGATCCTGTTTACTTTAACCAGACTAAAAAGGAGGCTTCTTTCCATTCCCGAGATTTATATATGACAGCAAGTGGGTGACGTGCTTCATTTTCACTTCAAGATTAAATATGTCTCTGCTACATTCCTGTCAGCAAGACGTCTGCATAGACGTCAAGTACAGCACATGGAAGCTCTTTATTGATGTTGTGATCTGCCTTTCAGGAGAAAGTCTCTATGGGAACCAATTTAGATTTAACAAGTCTCCTATGGGGGTGAGAGGAACGGGGGAGGGCTTCAGTGAACGTATCATCACCTGAGGATAATTGGGGACATGGAAGATGGGATACAATGGGAAGGAACTATAACACATTCCACATATCTGGGAAGTAGGAATGTTTCCAACTTCTGAGGTAGGAGGATAAATGAGGAACTGAACCCATCAGAGCTCAAAGTGAGGCAGGTAATTTCCATACGCTCTACACTCTGGTAAAAGGATTCAACTGATGCTTTTCGGGATCTTCATCCTATAACCATTGAGGAACCTCAGACGTTTGTTTGAGGAACTCAATGAAATGTTTGGAAATTTAAAAATCAATGTAATCTCCCTAAAACATGTTGTGTTTGTAAGGATGTTACCAAGCAACCATCAACCACAGGTACATGTTGACGCCAGTGCAGAGGTGTCTTCAGTGCAGTTGCAGTTCCTTGAATGGCCACTAGAGGCCGGCTGAAGTAGTACTGAAGTCATTTGGAAAAACTTGTACACTGTATAACTGTACATAAAACCTATATTTTTTCTGATGAGGGAATAATCTCAATAGCTAAATGTTCATCTTCTTACAGCATATAATTAGTGGGAACTATAGTGGTGGATTTGAACATTATTGTTCCATTGAAGCGATTATTAGACATTATGGGAAATATGCTTTCTTGCTGGGAGTTAGATGAGAAGTTCGATGCCATTCTCACATCTGTAAGGCAAATACGTAGGCTAGCTGTAGCCAGCAGCCAGTTAACTTATCTTAACATAAAGACAAGACAGGGGGAAACTGCTTGCTTAGCTCTGTCCAAAGGTAACAAAATTCACCTACCAGGACCCCTTAATATCTTGTTTGTATAATCCGTAAAACCCCAAAATATAAAAACGACTATTCGCCGTGTCACAGGGCTTATGAGCTGAACTATTTCTTGGCCGGGACCAGTAACTTCTTGAGAGTCTCAGTTGGTTTCCTGGCAAGAAATAGTCCTGGCACATAACCCCCTTATTTATCGAGCTCAACTCATTTATCGAGCAAAAGGCCAAACATTCCACCAGTACCAGCTTTTAACTTGTAAGGGCTGACTTCCTGCTTTTCTTTGATTTATATCATTGTAAACTTAACAACTTTTGAGCTTGAAGGTTCATTATCGACCTTGGAAACAGCAATTTAACAAAAGATTCATAGCACTAGGTCACTTACTCATTGTCAACTGGTGACCAAAGTCATCAGCCAGGAGTCACTGGACGGCCATTTACATCCACACCAGGCAGTTATGATCTCCACCCATATGCAACCACCTGTTATCGCATGAACAAAATTCTATAATAAGGTCATGGGATAACAACTAATTCTAATCTCCATGACAACTTTTGTTTTGTGCCGTTTGTCGGACAAAACAGGCCATTTGAAGATGTCATCTTGGTCTCTGGGGAATTGTTCTGTTTTCTAACATTGTATAGGCTAAATGAGTAATCGATTGATCAAAACAATAATTGAGAGATAACTCGATAATGATAATAATAATTAATTGCAGCCCTGATAATAATATATCTTGGGCATGGTTGCCTTGTTTGACGGGACAACACATCCCAGTTGCCTTCTGCTTGCCCCACTTCAAGCTACACCCATTTACTCAAATTCAGATTTTCTGGCTCCAATAACGAAGAAAAATAACAGCAAGCATTAAAACGAGGCTTCAAACATCCCTTCAGAAACATATGGATTACGAAACAGACACTATGTCCAAGAGTTTTCTAGTTTGTGTCATCTATCCAAACTAACATATTTGTACTTGCACTGCGATTTAAACTGCATAATGAAGTTGCTAATGGAACTTTCTAGTCTGACTAGTTATACAATAGATTGACCTGTGGGGAGTCAATCACATTCCAGTCCAGTCACTTTATACTTTTAATTTTCCTCAGTATAGATGGCAAACTTTTACGTAAGCACCACCGGTCCGTTTATAACAAAATAACTAAGAATAAACAGTCTATCATTAGCCTGTACAGTTCCAATTTACTTTTTTAATTGATTGCACAGAGAGTGAATTAACTGCCAACCCTGGTAGGTACAGAGTGTACAATCAAGCCATTAACAAAGTCCTCTTCTGGTTTGTGATGTGCTATGTGTTATGAGACTACTGGGATTAATTAAACAACAGACAGCCTCTCTGGGGACAGCATGCCACTTACCATTCATGTTCATCAGAAGGTTATTATTGGTGAATTTGGTAAACACTTCAGCTTTTCATTTGTCAACATTCCTATATTCACCCCACACTGCTCATCCGCCCTCCCTCCTCTTTCTTCACCCGCTCTTCTACGAACTGACAGGATGCCAACAAAACGTTTTCTCATGTTTGAATGACTGAAGGTAGGAATAAATACAATTTTTACACTGAGGAACTGGACTCTAACCAATTCTCACTTTTTCTATTTTCCTCTCTGTTACATTTTGAAGTTTGGCTGACTGGCAGGTCTGAGCGTTCACACTAATAAAGGTTACAGGGAGTTTTTAAAACTGCCAAGTTTATTTCTAAAGTAGACGTCTGTCAAAATGAGTGGCTTCTACACACTCACCAAAACACACACACACACACACACACACACACACACACACACACACACACAGACAGACAGACAATTACTCAAACACACACTCTTTCTGTTATTCCACCAATCTGACAGTTGTTTCTTCTTCACCCTAAAGTAGAAGTTCACATGTTGAGGTGGTCAAGACATCACAAGCTGCTCACTGTAGCACCAATGCTGATTTAGTGATAGTTTGTTATTAGCTGCTGATGGTGTTGAAACCCAAAGGTGAAGCTATGCACCACAAAGAAGCAAGGAATGAATATCAATAAAACTGTTTAATTTTTTATGGACTTTTGAGTTGCTGGTAGTTTTAGTGTCAGAACTCAGAAGTAAATATTTCAGTAAAGCTGTTAGAAAACTTAAATGTTGACTTAAACTCCTGTGTCCAGCAAGCATGGGATAAAGGGTCTCCCAGTTTATCTTAGGAAAACAATGTGGATGCACATGCTGTAAATCTGCGATGGGTATAAAAGGCTGAAGTTTTGAAATACAAAATCGTTTGTTTCAGCTTTTGCTCTCAGACTGGCTTTACTTTACTGGGAAGACAGTTGTCAACTAGGAAATGCACCCGTGCTTGCAACAAAATCTCCCTTGGTAAACAACTTAACCCCTGAAAAACACAGCCATGGTGTGCAAATGAGAAGAGTTCACATGCATTCATGGTTCTGTCAACTTCCAACATAAACTAGACCTAGACAATGACCATCATCATCATGCTGTTGTGTAAAAGAGCAAATAATCTACTGGAGAAATAATTCAGACACTTGTCACATCTGATTCAATAAACTTTCTCACAACACCAAAAAAAGTAAAAATACATTGTAGATTCACTAAAGGTGGCCATCAAAGAACCAAACAGCCAACTTATTATTTACATGTGACAAACCCAGAATTATGTTTGCAAACTTCTGGCCTATTATAAGAAACATTTGATGCAAAAAAAAAAAAAAAAAAGGCATAACCTGCACGCACACTGCAGAATGGAACAGTTGATCAGCCACGTTTCACCAGATTTCACCATGAACAATGTCACATATATAGTACTAAAGTGCAAAGTGAAGAGTTATCTAATTATGATCCCTGTCTCTAGAAGAGAGAACCTATGCGTCTTTGAGACTTTAAAAAGGTACTCTGTGGCGTTATCTTCTAAAAAATAAAGTTTTGTTTACAGTGTTTCTCACCAAAAAGCACTGTGTGTATCCTCGAGGCCTAAAAAAGCTCCTAAAACATTTGAAAAGTAGTTGGGTTTTTTTTTACTTGAAACCTGCATTGTTTACGTCCATGTTTGCTAGTTTGCAGTCTTCTTCCATGTGTTTTGCTGGTGCATTGCTACTTTTCTGGGAACGCTGTGATGGCACCTGGCACACATCCCGTCACCCGTGTGCTCGTGCACAAGATTCAAACAAAACGGGGAGCCACTCATCAAAGCTTTGCTCCATAGCGCTACTAGTTGTCAAAAACTCCACAGGGTACCTTTAAAGAGGAAATGTATTCAATTTAAGCAGTGAATATGACATTAAAGATGAACTGCAGAGTTTTCCAGTTGATTTGTTTTGACATTCATACCTTTATGACAAAGACTGAATCAAAAGCCAAATAAGAATAATCCTTAAAAATTACAAAAGGTCCAATAAGAAAAGTGCTACCTATGTATCAGTATAAAATGCTTGCTCCAGCGTATTTTTTCCTCCAAAGATTAAATGCTTCTCTGACATTTATATCTGTGATTTCTCCACAATTCACATTCTGGTCAGGTATTTTTTTCTCCCAACAGGAAATTAAACCCAAGTGATTAGTGTTTTGTTATTGTACACCCTCAGTAGTACTACTAGTGACCAAAACCACTGCATTTCATCTTTAATAGCATGAATTAGCCTTTAGGCTTTGCCACACAGCATGAGGAAGTTTTGAATAAATAATTCAGCTTTCCCATGTACAAAAAGCAAGAGGCTGTACTGTAGCTATTTGAAGAGAGCACATTTTTCTTTGCGCTACAACAAACATGGAACATAGATATAGAACTAATAACTACAGGATTTAGTGGTGAAATGAACATTTGCTCACTTTCAGATCAAACTTGATCTTGACTGTACAATAGCTTAACTTTCCCTTGTAGAGAGCTTCATCAATTCCTGCCTTGATGTCTTGGCTGGAATGAAATAGAATCAAGGGTTACAAAGTCAAATGAGGGTTAAGATTTGAGCATGTATTACACAAGAAATCAATAACTTTTTAGGTTTTTAGGTTTTATCTGGAAAGGTTCATTTATTCAAACTACAACTCCTGACATGCTACGAACCTCTAAATCTGAGATTTACTTTGGTTAACAGGTTTGGGTCACTATCTTTAAATGCATAACTATAATGTTAACATAATTTCACAGTCCAAAAATATATATTCATATATATACACATTTAATAAAGAAATACACACACCGCAAAACAATGATATGATGATATGAGCCAAAGCTGAGGTGTTAATCCCAGGTGTTTGTGTGTTTTTATGTGCACACTTCCATGGATTTTCAGTCTGGGACCCACTCAGAACCAACACCGGGGTTAAAGCAGGTGACACAGGGAGATATGGTTCTTCGCTGGCTGATAAACATCAGCCTGTGAAGCCAAAGCAAAGAGCCTAAGGCGAAATTTCGCTTCTCCATTGTTGGTGTCTTCAGAGCATGAGCTTATTCACAAGCGCTGCTGTGCACATCATATTACATCCAAAGCTGACTCCAGTTCAACATTTACTTGAACAACATGGTAGACTAAGAGCTGCTTGATCACTTGATTGAAAGCTAGCCTATGGAGCATTACACAAAATGTTTTATCTGCCTGATATCATAGACTTACTATTATATATTCATATTATTTGTACCATTTTTGTATTGTTTTGCCGTACATATTTTTTCCTTTTTAAAGCCCTGTACAAAGCTCAGGGTGCCTTTGTAAACTACCCCTGCAATGCACTTTGCATGTCTCCCTGTGCCTGTAAATTTGAATAAAGTTAATTTAAAAACTAAGCTGAATTCTTGTCAGGTGGTTCTCTTTTGCAGGTCCTCTCTTCAGCTCCGTGAAGCCTCATCTCTAATAGTTTTGCAGTTCAGGAATGTTCTTGTAAAGGTCCAGTGAATCAGGGTTGGAGAAAGCTCCTCTTTGTGCCACCTCCCGGCCAGCAATCACCTGTTTCACAGCCACCTCCACCTTCTTACCGCTGATGGTGTACTGCAGGGGGATGAAGAAAAGGGCATTCAAGCCTAAATGGATTTTTACAGTTGTAACCATTGTGACAGGATAATCTGACAGGTTTATTCATATCTGATTGATATTCATATTTCTCTTACAGGAATGTCTCTGGTCTCCAGCAGCAGAGCAGGGACGTGTCGGGCAGAAAGAGCTTTTCTAATGGCTCCTTTAATCTTCGCCACCAACTCCGGACAGAAGGGCTTACCAGGTGCCATCTTTAAGAACAAAATAACTCGCTCTTCTCCATCGGCGTTGTACTGAGGAACGCAAAGACTGTCTGACACTTCCTCGAATGCCTCCACTGCAGGAGGCAGGAAAGAGGAGAGGGAAGGAGAGGGCAGAGTAGAGGACAAGGAGACAGAACAAAAATGATGAGAGCAGATAAGAGGCAAGGAGAGAAGAGGAGGTGAGAGGTGAAGACAGTAAGGGATCAAACATGAGAAGAACAGAGAAGAGAAGAGGAAATGGGCGAGAACAGAGAAAAATGTTTCACAACTTCAAAATTAAGCACAGATACACTGTGTTCCTGTTGTCAATAGTAAGAAGAAATGGTGACAACATTCTGTTGTCTGAACATATAATGACAAGTGAGCAAACCTAAAAAATTGATTATGGGATGGTAAATATCTTTTTTCACCAACATAAAGAGGATTGTGACTCACAAAAGTTTCCTTTCATCCTTTCCCACAACCACACTCTGCTCCACCTGTAATGTGCAAGACTCACCAATGTTGTAGATCTCCGAGCTGCCAAATCGGACTCCATTGGGGTTCAGTGTACCATCACTGCAGAACAAACACAAGTTCAAGATTCATAACTCTAGTGTCTGTCACTGAGACGCTCTCTTTCCACACATCATACAACACACTGCAATGGAGTGAAAAAAAATCTACCAGCATATGGAAACTATTTCAGTTTCAGTAAGCTTGTGATTCTTTCTTTCATTATACATATAAAATATGGAAGCGATATGTTTGTCTTATGACTTATTTGTTTCCGTACTTTCAGTTTATCTCCATTTAACCTGGAAGAACTGCACCCTCTTTTAATGTTTTTTGACATAAAGTAATCTTATACTGTCCCATAAAGCAGCTTAAGAGCTGATCCAGGCTACCAAGCATTCTGAACAATATAATGTAGTGCTGTGCCAAATCTCAGGGGAAAAAAGGCCATTTTAAATGACTTTCATTTTCTTCAAACAGAAGAAATACAAAGGATTAGCATCTCATATTTAATATCTGCAATCTGCATAAATTATATTTAAACCACTTGAATAGTACTCTAAATAAATTAATCAATTAAAACTACAGTGATAAAACAAGTTTTATTTTAACATTCTGTGGCTCTCCCCTAAATGGAACGGTTAATGGCTGACCTTCTGCCCAGCATGACAATGCCTCCTGTCTTTGGGTTTATTTTACAGTAGTCTCCATGGGCCCACACCCCTAGAGAGAAGGAACACTATTAAATTTATTTTTTTTTAAAAACATGTTTCGCAGAAATGTTTGGTAATAGAAAAACACACATTAAAAACAAATGTAAAACAATGAAACAACAATACATGCAATGTAAAAAAAAAAACAACAGATGGTGAGAAAAAAACAACCAATCGTTTTAATTCATATTTATTATATTAAATTGAATACATTTAATGTAATAATAATAACATAAAACATGCAATAGTAGAAACAATGGTTTAAGTTAGGCAATATTTATTAGGGCTATTGTATGGCACTGCATTATATCATACAAGTGTTTCTTTTTACCTGGGTTCTTTGTGTATTTGTATACTGTATGTAAGTTTGTGATTATATACAATGTTAGTGTACTTACCAGGATATGTAGAAAAGTACGCTTTGTGGTATTTGCTCCCGTTCTCATCATTCCAGAAGTGTGTTGGCTGGCAGGGGATTGGCTTCAAGCAGACAAGCTCCCCACTCTCTCCCCATACAGGCTTACCTGTCCACACACACACACACACACACACACACACACACACACACACACACACACACACAAAGTTAGAGGCTTTGGATATACTTTGCCTCAACACACACATACAATTAGGCACACACCCATAAACACAGACACACACTTAGAAACACACAGACACACATATAAATCGTTCTCAGATTTTAAAAAACAAAAACAAAAAACACCTGGTAATGTATCCCACACTCAGAGAACCTGATACACTTTAGTGTGTGGTTTCACACAGGCCTCACCTCCTCCCTCAGGACGGTGTTATAGGCTTAGAGACCAACTAAAAATAATCCCAAACTCTTCCTACAAAACTGCCTTTAAATTATCCCTCATTCCACTCCCCTTTGAGGTGGTGGAGACACGCCAGTTCAGCCTGCAGCAGGGATCGGGAGCTGGGGAACAAGGGACTAAAATCAATGAGAAAAACAGAGGACTTTGAAGACTCCCAGCAAGATAAAAATCCCTCTTTTTAGTTTGGATTGTTAATGAAAAAAATAGTGTTTCCTTTAAGTTTTGACCTGTATTTACCCAGGGAAAGTTCACTAATTAGTTACTCTCGCAATTTTTCAGCAATGGCTAGCTTCAAATTCATGCCAACGCATACACGTACATCCACATATGGGAGCAACGAAATATAACCACAGTCTTTTTCTGTTAGCTACCAAGCAGCTCCAGAGGCAGATGGGAAGTTTGCTGAAGGGCATCTCAGCAGCTTTTAAAAGTGCTTGCGATTAATTTTCCTATTTAATATTTTTCCAGTCCCTCCTAGGATTCAAACGTACAACCTCTATGTGATGCCTTGACCCTGTTGTTAATATAGATTGCTCAATAAATCCCTTGATAGAAGTTTGGCTAAATAGAGAGAAAGGCAATAGTATTCCATTCCTAAGCAATTCAGCCACTGCGAACATGCACACACACTCTTACCTTCAAGGCTCCAGGCTTCCACAGCTATGCCGAGGTTTCTTGTTTGGATCTCGCCACGATACACTGGAACTGTTGGGTTCTGACCCATGAAACATGACACTATGTCAGTGCCGCCTGGGCAGAGAGATGAGAGAAAAACAAACAGAGATTTAGTTAGTTGATGGTCTGAAATGAAACACCTCAGTTAAAGTTACCCTGTGGAGCTTTTATTGTAAAAGCTCTAAATAAAATAAGTCACAGTTTTGTTTACATTCAACCTTCTTGCCAACACTGTATTCATCCTTAAAGCTCTACTAATAAATATGTATTTATTCATACTGTATGTACGTAAATGTACTGGTGGTGGTGGGGATGGTAGACTGTAACTGCTCTCATCAACACTTTTTCCAGCAGAAGCTGTTTTCAAAAAAGGGTCCAGTCCAATAAAACAACTGTACTCTTCTTGCCCAGCACTAAACTGCAGACATACAAAGTTAACGATTGGCTGGTGAAAAGAGTTGAAAATTTAGAAGCAAAAGAGCCAGATCTTTTTCTCAAAAGAAGAGTGAATGACCAGAAACATGACTCAAAATGAATGATAATCTTGCTGTGTGTCTGCTGCATGTGTAAGTGTTTGCTAACACATTAGCCATTAACAATTCTATAAGGTAAATGGACTGTATTTATACTGTATGTCACTTTTATCTGAAGCGCTTTACAATTTACCACTCATTCATCCATTCACACTCACACAGATGGCAGTCAGTAATTTGGGGTTCAGAGCCAGGGATTGAACTACCGACCCTGCAATTAATGGATGACCTGCCCTATAGGTGTAAGAAACCAATGATTATTGCTGCAAATGTATTCATTTTTTAATTGTTTTTCCATTGATTGATTATTAGTCCATAAAACGTCTGAAAATACAAAAATAAAATGGCCACCATAATTTCCCGAACCCCAAGGTTTATAATTTGTTTACGGACCTGTGGAATAAGGTACCTAAGTAAATCATCACAGTGACCACCGACCTGAGACATTACTAAACTAGTATTGGTATCAATCTAGTATTTCGCCAACACAAACTGGCAGTGTTAGCGCCCTGCTCCACCTCCACTGACCTATATAGGAGTTCTACACTGTTGCAGCACATTCATAAAACTGTCATAAACACACACACACACACATACTGCCGCACCATCCATTTGTCTCTTTCTTCCTTCCAATCATCTACTATTTCAGACACGTTCTATTCATCTCCCTTCCCATTGTTCTATCTCTACCTCCCTGTCTCGTTCCCTCTACGTATCATAGACTCCATCCATCCATCTTGTTCGCTTCCTCTCAACTGCTCTCTGCCCTTCTACCACTTCCTTCTCTCTTGCTTTTGTTTCTGTTCTTTACACTCGTTCTCTGTCTCTGTCTCTCTCTCTCTCTCTGCCAGGTTCTTTATTGAGCTTTAATTGGCTCCCTGGAGGAAGTGGAAACTTTGTCTTCTGATTAAACACACACACTTATAGTGGGAAGACACGCAATTATTTTATTATTACACTCACTTTAATGGATGGGCACACGCACACACACACACACACACACACACACACACACACACACACACACACACACAAAAAAAGTATATTTTAAGCCAAAAGCCACTGCTGCTTTCTTGGGATGCCTTCCATCATCAGCCATTTAGTGTGTGTATACACAAGAGGGTAACTTGTCACACTGATCTGATGTTTCTAACAGCACTGACTATTCTGAACAGCGAAGAAAAATATTTTTTGAACTCCCCAGTTTGTTTGTATATATTTGTGTGCATGTGTGTGTGCAAGACAGCTTTCATTTGTGTTGGTGGGAGTGCTTTGAACATCCTCTGGCACAGTTTGGGGTCAGACAAAGCCACCAACTGAGACAAAAAGGCAACCAGCTAACCTACCGCATGCATTCATATATTCAAAAATGATTTATAAAAACAAACACATAATAAAAGTCACAGGTCACAGGTCAAAAACTCAAAATTCAATACACAGCGTAATGGAAAATAAAAAGGTGAGGGGTTTTAACATTTTTTTTCTCTTACAGAGAAGAGACAAGGAGAGAGAGAAAAGAGAAAGAGCAAAAGGAGAGTAGAGGACTGACATATGGGCAGTCAGACGGAGGTATATTAGGATGGAGGGAATCCAGCAGTGAAAGTGTTAAAATCCCCCAATGAGGAGCGATGGGGGGCTAAAATCCCTGCTGACAGGATAACACACACACACACACACACACTTCCTAAAATACACAAAAAGGGAAGAAAAAAAATTCATACACTGTATAAGAATATTCACATTAGTTCACGTACATTTGTAGACACATTCACACAGAGACAGACACACACACACACACACACACACACACACACACACACACACACACACACACACACACACAGTCACACAGGGTGAAATCAGCAAAGGGGCCCGACACATATGCCACCATGACCACCAGTCAGTCACATATGCTGTGATGAATCCTAATAACACACACACACATGCACAGTGTGTTGACTTCGGGGGTCAAGGTTAGGTCGGTTGGCAGTCAACAGGGTTGGAGCCTGCTGTTGCACTTGGCGACAAGGAGGAAACTGACTGAGGCAGGACCTGCTGTTCTAAAGAATACACACACACAAACACACACATGAGCGCACACGCCTTCATATCCATGATCACACATACAGATCTAGTACCTTAATTCAAAAACAAAAACCTTAAAAGGATTATTCCAATTTAATTACAACTTGTGACAACATTGTACTCATCAAAATAACTGCTGAGATCCGGAAACACAAAGACATTGCTACAACAAAGTCTGATGGGGCACGACATGAAATGAGCGGTGAAATGATCAGACAGATTGTAAACAAGCCAAGCCAGAATACCTACACTATATTTGGAGGTAAAATCGAAAGTAAGTGCACCCAGGGTAATAATCTCTTTATTGCGCGAGATCCTGTGGGTGCTTAACTTAAAAGAAAAAACATAGATGTGTAACATGTGTAAATTTACGAGACAATCAGCTCGTACTGTCCCTCTCTTTCTCTCCGTCTCAGGCCAGATTTCTGACTTGTGGATGACATTTCAGTTAACGCTTGTGTGTCCAATCCTTCAACCTGCATGTCAGTGTGTGCATGTGTGTGTTTGTGTATGTATGCATCTCCGGCTATATGCTATACCCATCAGGGTTGTCTTTTACAGTAAGTGTGTGGATCTTAGATTCTGTTAGTCTCTGCATGTGTGACACTCCAAGCTGCTACTGAATGTGTGTGTGCGTGTGCGTGTGTGTGTGTGTGTGTGTGTGTGTGTGTGTGTGTGTGTGCGTCCGTAATATGTCACTCACCCAGGCTGTGCTAAATGTTAAACGTTTCAGGACTCACAGAGAGAGACAGATAGCATTCTATTGCCCTGTCAACATAACAATGGGCTGAAAGGGCCAGTGTTTGTGTGTGTGGTGGCATCGTGGGTGGGGAGGAAAACATACAGTTCTATAGAATTTATTTTTCCGAATTTCCTTTGTATGTGTCAGTCCTTTTGTGTTTGTTTCACAGATGCTTTGTTGCTTTATTTTGCATTTTTGTGTGTAGCTGCCAGTGTTAATGCAGTAGACACCAACAACATTTGGAAAAGCTGCTGCTATTTGCACCCTTAGATGGGACTAAAGTATTCGAAAAAAGACAAAATGTGTCCCAACATCAGTCAGTCACCTGAGATGGAGCCCAGCAGCACGTTGCTCTTGATGCAGCGGTAGACGTAGTCGTAGCTCTGAGGTTTTAGAGGAGATCCAGTAGACAGGATGGTGTGGAGAGACTGGAGGTTGTGTGTTTCCGCTGGGGGAGAAAGAGATAAAAGAAAAAATTACAAATTGCTTTTATATACATATACATATATATATATATATATATATATACATACATATATATACATACATATATATATATATATATATACATACATATATATATATATATATATATACATACATATATATATATATATACATATATATATATATATATATATATATATATATATATATATATATATATATATATATATATATATATATATATATATATATATACATATATATATATATATATATATATATATATATATATATATATATATATATATATATATATATATATATATATATATACATATATATATATATATATATATATATATATATATATATATATATATATATATATATATATATATATATATATATATATATATATATATATATATATATATATATATATATATATATATATATATATATATATATATATATATATATATATATATATATATATATATATATATATATATATATATATATATATATATATATATATATATATATATATATATATATATATATATATATATATATATATATATATATATATATATATATATATATATATATATATATATATATATATATATATATATATATATATATATATATATATATATATATATATATATATATATATATATATATATATATATATATATATATATATATATATATATATATATATATATATATATATATATATATATATATATATATATATATATATATATATATATATATATATATATATATATATATATATATATATATATATATATACATATATATATATATATATATATATATATACATATATATATATATATATATATATATATATATATATATATACATATATATATATATATATATATATATATATATATATATATATATATATATATATATATATATATATATATATATATATATATATATATATATATATATATATATATATATATATATATATATATATATATATATATATATATATATATATATATATATATATATATATATATATATATATATATATATATATATATATATATATATATATATATATATATATATATATATATATATATATATATATATATATATATATATATATATATATATATATATATATATATATATATATATATATATATATATATATATATATATATATATATATATATATATATATATACTGCAGTATATCTCATTAAAAATACTGTATATCATTGTTTTTGAAACAAAAACATCTAGCCACTTTTTGAGTACTGACCAAAATGTCCCTAAGTATCAACTATTGAAAATTAGTAAAGTATCAACAATTGGCATTGAATGTTTGGTCAGTTTTTACTCTCATTTATTTAATTTCTGAGAAGATATTTTGTGATGTAAATGAGCAAATCAGGAAATTTTACAAATTTTAGCCTGTATTTTATGTACAGTAGGCAGATGTATGACTGCTTGTGTAGAGTAAACACCATTTCATTGAGAAGATTTGCATATTTTGGTCAATAAAAAAGGGCTTTGTAGTACTAAGGTATTGTTTTGGGATCAGTGCTGAAACTCAGATATCATAGAGGCTACCATATTGAAAAATTTGAAATGTAACCCAGTTACAGTCAGCAATAACTTTTGACTAAATTAAGAATCCACAGACACAAACACACACAATTTCAACATGAGCAAGCACCTGCGCACAGCTGTGGTTCCATGCACCCCTACATGCTGTGTTAATAACCCTGATGTGACACATGATATGAGCTTACATGTACTACCACACACACACACACACACACACACACACACACACACACACACACTTTTAGCCTCCGTCCCCAAGGTCTATGTATGCACGCGCTCTGTCACACACACACACACACACATACCCAATCCACAAGCCAATAAAACCCTGCAAACTAATAAGCTTCCAGTAACCTCAACCCATAAACACACAGACACACACAGACACACACACACATACACGCACAGTGGGAACTCTTGCTACCCCCCACCATGACTCCAGGTGTCCGGTCCAAATGTCAGCCCAGGGAAAAGGGCCCCTCCACTGGGGCAGCCAGTGGAGAAGCTCCCTTTCCAGCCCGCTGGAGGCATGCTTGCATGCGCGCACGCACACACACACACACACACGCGCGCACACACACACCTCTCTCTGCCATTCTCTTTTTCTCTAATAAGCATCCAAACATATACACACAGAGTGCCAAATGGATCAAGATCAGCCAGACTGACTGAAGGGGGTGGGGCAGAGACAGAGAGAGACAGAGAAACAGACAGATAGACAGACATGGAGCAATTCGACAATTTGTTTTTCGTGCCTTCCTGTTTAGCCACAAATTTGGAAGTGTGTTTAGTTAATTTATAAGTTGCAGACAGACAGACAGACAGACAGACAGACAGACAGACACACACACACACACACACACACACACAGACATAAAGCAGGCGCCATGAATAATTGTGGTGATAATAACAGCGCACAGGGAACTGAGACACACAGCAACTGTTTATGCAATAAACACTGGTTAATTTAGTGTTAATTTAACATTAGGAGAGGAGAGAAGAGGAGGAAAGAGGAGAGGGGAAATGGGAAAGAAAGAGAATGGAGAAGGTAAGAAAAGGTAAGGACAAGTAGGAAGCTATTTGCATTAGTTATGTGGTAATTTACATGAAGATGTGGGGAACAGGAGGACAATTTGAGAGTTTAGATGAGGGGATGAAGAGGAGGACAGGATACAGAAGATGAGAAACAAAAGAGTAAAAGCTTTGATACACTGTATGTAAACCTTATGTAGCTTATGTAAGTAAATTAACTGGTATTTCTTTGTCATTTCCCCACCAAAAGAACTGCACTTCCATTAGTGTGAACCAGGTATAAAAGTTGAAATATCATCAAAATAAGCACTGCTTGATGGATTGAATTTATACCAAACTGAGGATTGGAGCGCAACAATTGTCTTGTGCTTTATTCTATTACAGTACAGTATGTACATTTACAACAGTATGTACGTCATTTTAGCATGCACTTTTAAAGGGACTTTTTATTGTCACACACACACAGAGACAGAGACAGAGACAGAGAGAGAGAGAGAGAGAGAGAGAGAGAGAGAGAGAGAGAGGGAGAGAGGAAGGGAGAGAGCTTAGCAGAAAGGCTAATAAGCACTGGTACAATGATTATGTGTAGAGACCTGGTTCTCTCTCTAGAGAGCTGTGACACTAAAAGCAATTAGTTGGTTCTATCCATGACTCATATGAATTATCATAACAGCACTTTTATCCATTCGATTCAGTGTCAAACACCCAAACACAGGGCAAACTGTTGATTCACACAGTAAATGGCATAAAGGACATTTAGAGTCAAACAGCATCACTATTATAATCATTATCGTGTCCATCTGCTCTTATTGTTCCAGGTTCCATTCTCAGAGAGTTGATATGTGTTTATGTGTGGGTGAATGCATTTCTCTCTGAGTTTCTGCTTGTTATTTGTGTGCGTCCATGTGTGTCTCTGAATGTCTATATGCAATGCTCTTGTAGGTGTATACACGATTGCACCAGTGACCACAACTCACCGGGTTTCAGGTTCCTCTCCTGCAGCACAGACAGCCACTTGGCCCCGGTACCAAAGATAGTGATGCTGGAGAAGAGAAAAACATGATTTTTTTTTAAGCATACCGAGATAAAGGATCAATGAGGCTTTCTTTTCCAACATTTAAAAAATATATATAATTCAACTTCCCATAAGTGAAAGATGTTGTCCTTTATTTTGGGGAAAAGACTGAATTTGCGTCAGTGTTGCCAACAATGACAGCCACTGCAAAAGCCCTCCTACATACACGTACTGTATTCTGCATTGTGACAGCAGAAACTTTAAACAACAGAACCAAATTAGCACTATGAATCATCCTCTGGGGTGGTATGAATATTGTTGCCAAATTTCATGGCAATCTGGCTGGTCATTTTTGAGAAAGCTTGCTCAAGCCCAAAGTGCTGGACAGATAATTGGATGGACAGACAGGTTCACGAACTGTGTGACATCATGATCCTTTACAATCGTTTACATTGAGAATTCTAGGTTGTGTCCATTAAAAACAAATAACACAACTGATCGCCAACACACCATGCTTTATTCCCCAAATGTTTTTCACTATTTTGTCTTGATCAGGATGGTGTATATTATAGTATATTCGAGAAAGGTTGGATGATTTGTTTAACTTTGATGGCCTTGTGTTTGAAACTCACATTAATCTGCACCTTCCAGCGTGTGTATGTTTTAGATTTTGTGTCACGGCTCTACCTTAAACCATTGTTCGCCACATGAGTACAACAAACTGCATCTTCTGCCTGCCAACAAAAAATGTTGGCAAATACAGTGGTAGCATTTGAAAGTGTCCCACCCTGCCGTGAGAATGCTGCACCTTGCCACTGTTGCACAGCACGTATGACCATATAATGTATTACAGTATAACGTCATGAGGGGGCACTCAGCTTACACACAGCTTTGCACAAGTAAACTGACTTATGCACTGTGGCTTGGGATGTGATGTCACATCATGCTGCATTGAGGTATTATCGTATACCAGTATTTAGAAATCCCGAAGATATGATTTTCAATAGTTTCAGCTGGGAGATGTGTGCGAGTGGCAAGTTCTACAAACTCTCTTAGCTTTTTTAGTCAAATAAATAAACTAAATAAACTCACTAAATGTCAAGAAAGGAAATATTCTTACACATATTTTTCTTATTAAAACAAAAATACAACCATGCACCTTCTGAATTCACGTTTCTCTCTTTCACCGAACTCAGACCAGCTTAATTGCCTTGTTAACTCATCGTAACAGACAGAAACAAAATAAAACTCACCAAACCTGTCTTGGTTAGTCTTTCCACTATTCCAACAATCACCAACTCTGGTTTGGTCTAAATAAATCCTTAATTCACAAGTTAGATGTGAAAATTATTCTAGCTCTACACACTGCCTCCCTCTGCCGTTGCTGGCCACTTTGTGCTACTGGGTTAGCTCGCTGAACAAGAGTCTGTCATCGAGCAGCAGCTCGCTCTCACTCGTTCTTTGGAGGCAGACCATTAAATTAATAAAATAAAATGACAAAAATCGTCCCGAAAAACGCCCAGCCCTAGCTGCGTAGGATATTTTCCAACTGTTGTGATCCAACCATTCCCAATAACTCCAGAGCGTTGTATATTCAAAAAGTCAAAATTTATTGAAAAAAGATAGATGTAATCATTTCCAAAATTCACAACGTTTAATGAAATTTTCTGCTTCAATCCATATTTGTTGGCGTTTAACCTTTCAAAAACATTTTCACTGCGGTCAAAAAACTGTTTGCTGACCCACTTGCAGCACACAAAGGGTTAATGGGGCAGTCTAGCAGCAATCTAACAGCACCATAACTTCATTATATATTCATTAAAGAAAGCTGATAGAATAAAACAAGACTAACTCAATCGATGAATCGCTTTATTCAAATTAAGGATTTTGTTCGAGGATTCTAAAAAAAAATAAATAAAATTGTACTGTATAATATAAAAAAGGGCATCAGTTATTGAACAGCCTTTGCCCTTAATCCCATCTGCTCCAGTGTAGCTGCTCAGTAGCTTGGTTGTACAAGGAAGCGCCCAGGAGAGGAGAGTGTGTGACTGTGTAAATGTAAAGCAAGGTGATGCTGAAACAGTCAACCCTTCTTGGATAGATAAGAAAAATGCAGGAAAAAACAGTGATTGGGAATTGACTTTCAACTGAACAGATAAAAAAAAACTAAAAAAAACAGTAATGGTCAGTCAAGCATAAGAGGACAAAATGTCTCCTTTGTAAATGTTCCGCAAGGAAATACATCAGAGGAGAATGTATTGACAAAATGTTTACACACAACAATCCTGAAAGGAAATTATTTTGGAAGGTGGCTTCCTTCTGTGTGAATGGAAGTCACCCTGACAGCTGACAACATTTGGACAACATGTGGAAGGCAAGAAGTGACAAAACGTCACTTCTGTATTCCCCTGCAGTTTTCATTTTAAAACAAAGGGCCTTTGAAATTCTGCCTCTGTGAATGGGTGTGTTTGTATCTCAGCCTGTGTCTTCCTATCTTTTCAAGTTATTTTTGTTGACATCAAATCGATGAAATTGCCTCCTATCACTATGGTAACCATGTTTGTCAATCAAAAAAGATAGAAAAAAAATCTCTGTCTCTGGGACACAAAACAACTGTCTGATGCTTGATTGGTCAATAACCAGGAATTGGTTTGCGGTGAAAGATGTGATTTGCACTCAGAGGTTTGAATCGATTTGTGGTAACAGAGGTTATTGATAGAGTGAGGGAAGGATTGGGGGGCTAGATGGGGTGAAAGGGCAAAGGTCCCAAGAGGTAATATCTCAGATGGAATAAAGTGAATCATACGTGCACGGGCCTAATGCATGTGCACACATACACATACCTCCTCTGCATGGCTCACCCTTCTGCCAGCTAAAGAGTCTAAAGTATCTTAAAATCAATAGAATATGTAATTTTGAATCATGATCTTATCTGATTCACTGTGAATCTAAATCTCAGTTTATTGAGAAACTGTTAATGGACACTGTGGTTTTCCCCAGACTTGAATGTCTGTTTTTGGCTAATCCAGCAAATAAGATTACATTGATGCAAAAATCATTAAAAATACAATTGTGCCTTGAAACTGTCCTGCTCATTGATTTGCAACATTATATATATATATATATACTATATATATAGTACTATATCATCATGTCACCTACCCTTTTATCTATGAGGGTTCAAATGGTTTGGAGAGAATACTAGAATACAACATACTGGATTACTGATTTACTTATCTTTTATGTTGTCTATATTTAATTTGATTTGATTTCTTTTTAAAACATATTTGATATTTTCTATACTTTATTGCAAAAGTGTACAACTGAATTTCCAATGGCTTACACTGCATGGTTATTTGCATTCTTACAATATTAGATATATTTTTGGTTTAACAGAAAAGAAAAAATGCAGAAAAATTATCATGTGCAAAAAAAAAAGGTACTTAGCATGCTCTAACAAAAATACCAACTGACGAACTTGTCAATTTGGTTGATGAGTCCATCTGTTAAACATTCAGTCTACTACATCTATTTTTCTCCAACGTTAAGAGTCTTGATTTCTAATTCTGAATCTATTTTGAAATGAAGATTCAATGTCTATATTCTTTGTAGGTAAAACACTGTTTATACCCACCTTTATTTAGGTAATAAAGGTGTGTATATATGCACAGTACGTGTATATTTTGTATGGCTGGGTAGATATGGTCTATATCTGTTCTCCACATTCACTTACAGCCACCAGATTACACGCATAAACTCAAACACACAGACCTCATTTGTCATCTGCACACGCACAGTCACTCTCCATTCTATCTATCCTCTCTGACCCCCCATCCGCATCTGGTTTTGTTCGTTGCTGGCTACCATGGAAAGGGTCACTTTATTCTGATTGGAGGCAGGTGGCCAGGTGTGGCTGCTAATTGGGTGTTTAGGATGAAGGGTGGAGGAGAAGCTGAGGCTCTGTTTGTGAGAGTGTGTGCCTGCATATGTAAATACCTGTGTGTGTGTTTCATGGGAGACGTGTTACTATTAGCTGCTTAGTCAATAAGAGACACTAGAAACCAATCAGATACAAGAGCACCTCCGAGCAGTTATTATATTAATGTGTCTCAATGCGTGTCGTGATGTAGCAATTGAAGTACCACTTGTCAGTGCATGTTTTCTAAAATACTCTTGCACTTGTCCTTCACACCAGAAAGAATTATAATATAAAAATGGACCGTTGCTCTCTTTTCAGGTGTCAGGGGTTAGAAGTAATAAATATTGCATATATTAAAAGTGTGAAGCACTACAACATTTTTGAAAGTCAATAAATACCAAATTTATTAGGGTACCTTGGTGTTATTGCATGTATACAAGATGAATTGTTCAGTATGATAGACCATATCATGCCAACAATATGTTTAGTGCTATTGTTTCTAAAATTTCATTCATTTCCTATGAACACTGTTGTTTCCTCTCCCAATCTGGATTCTGAAACTCAGGACCCCTCCCTATGCAACAATGCCATTGTTATCTCTAACGTGTTACTAAAAAGAGAGACATGTTAAAAATGATTTTTCCATTCCTTCACTCTTTCTGTCATCCAGTATTGTGAAGCTCTTTCTATTTTGTGCTACAAAGCATTCTCCCGGTGGCGGACAATCAAAAAGGCCGATATTGCTTAAAATGAATGTGGTAATGTATTGGAATGGGGGTTTTTTTGTTTGTTTTTTTACAGTAAATCGATATGCTGCTTTTAGCACTTTGACAAGTATGGGTGTTGTTTAGTTTGTGAAAAAAATAATCTTTGTAAAGGATTTGATGAAGACTTGAGTCTCCAGTTAACAACATTTAGACGCAGCTTGAAGACAAAAGGATATTTTAAATAGTTATGCCCACGTGTCTAAAACTGTAACTGAGCTGGCAAGATGCAATCTGCTAAACTGTATCTGCAGTCATCTCCTCCAAAGAGGATAACTGAGAAATTTGCTTGGCATTGGCAAAAGATTTCCATAGTTGGTACAAAAGGAGGGATCTTATCAGCTCAACACATAATGGACCAAAAGATGTACATGAAGATCCTCAGAGAAAAGAGAGGAGCCTCCAAAGTCCTGTGGAATACATGGAACCTGTCACAAGTATAAATGTTGTAACCTTTTGCTTGCTTTACCCAGGAATGCTGCTCCTTTTGTTTTCACTACGGCCCTGGTGGGGAGTCTCAATAAATCACTTTCCTACATGACACAGGCTGGGAAAGTTGTCAGAGCATTTCGAGGTTAGGGTGCATGCAATAAAAGGGGCGAAAGTGAGACAACTTACGAAGATCGCAGCCTCTGTCTATAGTATATTTAGTGACATGGACATCCATGTTACTGATAAAACCATTAAGTATGACATCTTATTTTAATAATTTTTGTGACTGGTTTTCTTCCTAGAATGGTTCAGCTCTGTTTTATTCACTTAAAGACAAAAGGCACTTCTTATTCAAATGTGTTTGATTCTTCTTGTTTATGGAAATAAAACAATGAACTCCTGAAAAATGTTTCAGTTCAGCATTGATGTCCCTGGGGATAGCTTCAGCACCGGGTCACTTCAGGTGTTCAGGTCCCTTGTTAAGTCACTGGCATGATGTTTGGCCGCTCTTACCAGTGCCAAAGAATGTTTAATACGACGCTAGATAGTGGTTTCTAGTCTCGGGGTCACTAAGCTTATACCGTGCTACAAAAAAGGTATATTTTACTATTAATATATCTAAAATGCAGTAAGATATTTGAATGACTAAATACACCACCATCAAACCCCCAATGCACCATCTGACCCAGCACTAGTGATGATCAACCATTCTGGACAAGATACACGATTCTGTAACAATTCTTGAAATTTAAATGTGCACATCTACAGTGGGTAATTTCATCCACTAACTGCTACAATTTAGATGTACATAAGGAACTTCTACAGTGGCTCACATTAGTCTCTCTCAAGCAGATTTACAATATGTTGTGAAGCACAGAAGACATCTGTGCTTCACCTGGACATCTAAAAATAAACACAAGTCAAGACTCTCTCAATGCTTAAGTCTCCCCTCACCTTTTCAAAAGCAAATCTACAATAATCCATTTCAGCAAATTTTGTTCTGTAAAATTACCACTCCTTTCTCATATTTAAAAAGGCCATCTTTCAAAAAATAATATCTATAAAGATATTTAAAGCTGTAAATGTCAATTGTTAAGTGTGATGTGGCAGTGGAATTCAATAGCAAAGTAGTTATTACAATTCTATAACTAACCAAAATTTCAAGGCAATGGGGTAAGAGTCAATGTAAGTTTAAGACTCTTTCTGACAGATTTAGCCCCAATTAAAATGTCCAACCTCAATTCAGAAGATAAGGGTGTAAAATATTTCATGTCAGCCTCTCCCAGAGGGTTTTTCCACATAGTGCTGGGATCTGGAAAATGTGTCTGAGGTGGCAACATCAGCACTTAATTGGTTCAAAACTCTTCTCACAGTTTAAAAGGTTCTATCCGTCTTTCTGTCATACTCGCAGCCCTCCACTGGATTCCTTTATCTGGGTAATTTTGCTAATAGTATTCTAACCTTGTTCACTCTATTTTTCCATGTATCATTTAAATTCTTTTTGGGCAAACAAGCAGTGTGGCTGAATGACAAGAACATTTATCTCATCAAAAAGCTACTACAAACCAAACAATAATGCTTAAGAAATTGGTACAATCCCTACTCTACCAGTTATTTTACCAGGGAATCAATCATCACTGGAAGATACCAATATCTTTGATCATTCAAATGACTAGTAAAATTGTGAAAGAAGCTAATTAGTTTTGGAATCTACTAACAGATCCTGTTCTGAATTTCTGCTGTAGAAATACTTTTGCTTGGCACTTTGGCTCTCTAGTTTCCACTACTCCACATCTGTGTCAAATCTTTCTCCCCATTACTGACTTCCTTGCTGAAGGCAATATACCTCTGCTAAACTGAAGATGTGGCTGTGGTGTCACTGCCATAAAGGGTCTTACTTTTGCTGACCACAGTGCATTTTTTTCACAATTTAACCATAGGCTGACTGAGTGTACTAAGTAACACACACTCTCACCCACAAGCTGCCTCATATGACACAATCTCCAACTGTTGGCTCTAGCAGTTTTTTAGTGGGGTTTTCGGGGTGAGAGAATTACTCATGGATTTCTTCAAATGTTTGTGAAATGTCAGATTTGTTTGCAGATGACACACATTTCTCTTGTTACAGTGATATTTATAAAATCTCTATGAACCCTGTAAAGTAAATGGTTAAAGTTAAGACAGTAGAGTAGAGTAGAACTACATTTATGTTTTTTGGTAATCAGAAAAGGATGATTAAGTCACAATGTCGGTAGATTAAGCTTATAGTGAGTATTTGAAACCAAATTTGTGGTTGCAATACTGATACTTTAAACAATTCAAAGAACACATCATATTTCACTTGTCTACATTCTTAGCCTCCACCTCATCTGTTTTTTCATATATCTTGACACCTTGTTGTATATTATCGCTTAGATAACTGTTATTGATTTGTGTTTGTGTTCAGCTCAGCCTCTGACTGATTAGCTAGATTCATAAAGCCAAGGGATGAGCGCATTTTCAACTCACGCGGATGCTTCCCACATCAATTTGTGCTGTCCCATGAGAACTGTGTCTAATAGCACCCACTTGCGTCTTTCCATTGACTTGGTATGAAATCGTGCCACTTCTAAAATTCCCCTTGTGAATCTGTCCAAACACAGTTAGATGAGTCTTCTCCCTGCTACTTTTTGGTAATGGAATGTGTGTGTAGTAAATAGTTTAGGTGTACATTTTGTGCAAAATTTGTACGCCGAAATGAACAAGATGAATGACTGAGTGAATGAATTCAAAGCCTAAATAGAATATGACACAGGGGCTTAATTTAAAATAAATAATAAAAGGAAAACTATTTGACTTTCTCAGAGCAGAGCTCACACACTTGCATACCTTTTTCAGACGTACATAGTAAACTGTAAACATGGAAAATATATGTATATGCTGACTATCTTCCCTATTAAATTTGAACAAATTAATTGCCTGCCTGCACACATACACTCACACACTATTATCCTTGACTATTTCATCTTTTTTCTCAGTCTTCTTAAGACAATAGAAGATCAATACTGGGTTTTGCATCTGTTTATGGTGGTGATATTGGTGGTGGTGGGAGAGGGTATCCGGACATTTACCAATGTCCTACTTTGGATGTGAACCTTGAAAGTGTGTGAAAATATTTCTTGAATGATGAAAAGGAAAGGGGTTATAGGATATATACACAGTACAGGAGTAGGTGGGTGTGGGTTTACACAGTATCTAATTCTGGTATCACAGGACCAAACTCTCCTCCAAATCTTTTCTCAATATTGATCAAACCCATTGTTATCCCTGTAATTATGTCACCTCAAAATACATTTCTAATGTAAATATAAATGTTGCTTGGGAAAGGGGAAAATGTTTTTCAAAGATGGAATTAGACGACATGTTACTCTGTCTTCATATGTGATGTCCACATTGTGCCATCTTATAAACTTATAACCTTTAGGTTTCAGCTGTCTGGGCTGTCTTGTAGTTTGACCTGGGTATTTGGGTTCATCCAAATTTACAACATCACCGTCAATCTCAATAACAACAGGTTTAAGGGATGGCTAACCCTGCTGACTTAAAGTAGCCTGTTCAGTACAACTCATCAGTGCACTTTCAAAATAACAGCAAGGCAGCTCATTTGTGGTAATCAATAAGGAAGTTTGGGGTGTCTTTTGTATGTTTGAACTTTGAGACCAATTTCTTTTAAAGTTATGTGAAACTTCATCAAGAATTATGTTTTCTCTAAATCTCAATATAGCTTCTACCTGGCAGCTTGACATGACAAGTTCGAAAAAAGTCTGTTCTTATTTTCCATTGTTTTTTTTTTTTCAACTAAACACCAAACAATAGCCCTGTTTATCTATGGCAGGGCTATTCAATTACAAATTCAGCCAGATTTTAAAACTAGGAAATGTAGATGGGCCAGACATTTTCAGCAGCCTATTTAAAACCTTTTTTTCTTTTTAGTTTTTGGTAATGACAAATTTTTAAAATAGCAGGCGTTTGGAGATGGCAGTAAAATAAACAAATACTTGCCAGTCCAGGCAGGGTTAAACTGACATTTACAGAATTACATTTCAGGGTTGACAAAGACATATTTTCAGTAGAGCCCTTCCCTACTTGTGACTGTCAATAGCCAGATGTTTTGAAAAGCTACTAAGCGTGGTCGGAACTCACATGAGAAAACGTTGATTTGTGAAAGATATGATTAGCGGTGTCGCTACATCTGTAAACATCCTGCCCGATCGGTACTGCGCATGTGGAACTCTCAACAGAGATGAGAAGGAAGCGCGATGGCTCACTCGTTAGCTACTTCCATACACTATGTATGTAGTTTACTTATTTTGTCATATATCAGATGTATGTATGCTGGGCCACTCGGAGGTTGCTTCTGGGCCGGATGTGGCCCACGGGCCGCCAATTGAATGGGCCTGATCTATGGCATAAAAATGAAGCAATATTATTATTTCCATTACCCACCCTATACTCCATTTCCCCCATCTTTCCTTTATGGTTTTCTTCCATCCTTTTTAATTTCTCTTCCCTTCTCTCCTCACATTTAAATGAGTAATAAATTAGTAAATAAATAAGAAATGTTTATTGTATGATAAGTTGCAGAGGGTCTCCATTCTCGATACACATTCTAACCAGCAGAAATCTTTATTCATGGGTCTGCTCTTGTGTGCGCGTGTGTGTGCAAGTTGTCAATTAGGTAAACACACTATCATTTCTGTGTTTAAAAATTTTATCTCCAGGGAAAACCTTAACCTTTGCTCATACTCTCTTTCTCACTCTGTCTGTACATCCTCTATTTCCTTTCATTGTCTAGTTTTTGTCTGTACTCTCTATGTCTGTCTCTCTGCTCTTCATTCCCCAAATTATATTAAAAGGAAAAATCCTCACTTGCTCTTATAGCAGTCATATGTCAGTTGCACCATTTGTGTTGAAAATGCAACATGGGTTGGGCTGCACTGCACTCAATTAAAAAAAATCTTTGTGGAGGATCAAGACCCTTAAGATTGAGAGTGTATTAGCAATGAAATACTGAGGATTGTTTGTTTTTATGTTTTACAGATGTTGCATAGACAATCATTATCACCTAAATATTAATAGAGATGGTGACAAAAACCTTTGATAACAAGAGTTTCAAAGGGCAATTTTAATTTTGGGTTAAAAATAAAAATCATCTTCCAACAGAAAGCAATAAATAGCGCAATGCAGTCAGTGTCACTCCCTTTTGTCAGCCTCTCCTGTTTGTGTGTGTGTGTGGCTAACTCACCCCAGCTGGTCTGTTAGGTTCCACAGCACATTGGGTGTGGGCATTAGTGGTGAACCATCATATAAAACCACAGAGGCTCCCACTGCCAGAGCAGACACCAGCCAGTTCCACATCATCCAGCCGGTCTAAGGACACACATGCATGCGCGCACACACACACACACACACACACACACACACACACACACACACACATACACAGGTCAGTTTATCTAGTATAAACACTCCTTTCTCATCAACATGGATAAATGGGTAGCAAAATGGAGAACTCCTGCAGACTGTGAGTTATGTATCTGTGGTTCACATGATTGTGTTTCTCTTCTTACTGCATGTTGAGCTACTGCTCATCCATAATATATATGTATATTGATGGTAATATTAGCGCTACAGACAATTGTCTGCAGAGCTAATACAGGATACACTGTGTATATACTGTATGAGGCACAAAGAATTCCAATTAGCGGTGAGACGATTAGTGAGTTAATCAATTAGTCAAATGACAGAAAAGTTATCAACAATTCTGATAATCAATTAATCATTGAAGTCATTTATCAAACAAAAATAGCAAATATTCACTGGGTCCAGCTTCTGAAATGTGAGGAACATTTATATCATTGTAAATGTAATGCATTTGGGTTGGACTGTTGGTCGGATAAAAGAAAGATAAAAGAAATTTGTCGACGTCATTGTGGGCTCTGAAAACCTGTGATGGGCATATTTCGAAATTTTCTGGCATTTTATATTATAAACTACTAATCAATTTAACAAAAATTTAAAAATCAACAGATTAATCGATAATGAAAATAATCAGCAGCTGCAACTCTAAATAGAACAGGCAGATATTCAGTTACAGATTGACAAAACATTTATATAGCACTTTTAGACAATGCGCTTTACAATTTTTGCCTCTCATTCACCCATTCACACACACACACACTCACACCGAGCTATGATGCAAGGTGCTGGTCTGACCATTGTCTGACCAGTGCCCAAGGACACTTGTGGACAGGACCCTGTGATCAGTGGACGACTATTATATTTTTTTAAGATTATATTTTTCAGATGGGAGGTACTTCATCGCAATAACCTTAAAACTTCCTTGTATGACACCAATGCTTGACAGAATACATTTCTAAATCAAGAAAATGTGCACCCATCGATTTGTTACCAACGACATACATGCGTCAAAAAACCCAAACCACACAAAATTTAATTTGCACAGCTCTGACCTTCAGCACTCAACGCTGCTCATTAGACGAGATCTGTCTGTGTGTGCGTCTCTGTGACCAGACTCGTGATTAAAAATAGCCCAAATACTTTGTAAAAACATTCTTCCCCTGCTGGTAACTGAGATGAGACAACAAGAGAGCGGTGGAAAGTTCCCTAGATCTTGCTACCATGTCATTTTTATTGTGAAACAGTTGTAGACCTACCGTGGTGTAATAAATGATGACATCACTGCTGGTCATATTGCCATGGAGAATGTGTTCTTTCAAGTGTTGGATGAGCGTGCCCTGCAGAGACAGAGAGACAAAGCAAGAGAGAGAGATATAATGACTTGTTTTAAGGTTTTTGTTAATACGTTCATTCATGACATTGACATTTGTTGATTGTTACTTTTATTAATAAATGAACAGACACTAAATAAATACTACTACTATTTATATCTTCAAATTATAACAATATACTTAAAATATGTATAAACTCCATCAGTTGCACAAAAAAAAAGCTTCTAACCAAGACTACTAAGTGTACACAGCACACATAAGCAATTCTTTTGACAAAAAGGGCAATTCGTGTTAAGTGTGAATTCTCCCACAGTCAGCAGCACATCACAGTTGCATAGCTTATTATCGCTGGTGGTGAGTATGATCCGTATAAGTGTGTGTGACTGTGTACTTTAGTTTTGAGTCTACGTGTACGTTCCTATTTGCATGAACAGGTGCTCGTGTGTGTGCGCGCGTGCATATAATCTTTGGCAGGACTCAGCTGCCATACCCGTCCTTTGGTGCATGCCATGTTGCTACTGAAAGCATGTTAACAGAGCTGTAACAAAGCAGACAGCACAACAGTGCTGGGGCTAATTGGTAGAGCCAGCGAGGACTACCAGCGTTGCAATACAAAATGTTTTCACCAACGCATTACTGTCCAATTATTGGCAGCATGGGGAGAGGGAGGGGGCACAAAAGAAAGAGACAGAGAGGAAGACAATAAGTGAAAGAAAGAAAAGGGAGCTAGAGGAGAGAAAAAGTAAAGCAGGGGAAAAAAACCTGAAGAAAGTCTGAAAAGGAGGTTTAGGATAGAAAAGCTAATGTGAAAGAAGGGCAGCAAGGTAAAGCAAAGAACAGACAAACGGAGAAAAAAAACAATAGGTGTGTGTCAGAGAGGGAGATGAGTGTGTTAACCCATTTTGAATGTTGAGTGTTTCAGCCTTCAAAGTGCTGTGGTCCGTTTGAAATCACACATTCATCTGACACTCTCCCTCACTCAGATGTAGTATGTTTAGGGGGGAAAAAAATTCAATCACACACTCTCTTGAGAGCGAACACCTTTCTAAGACCGGCTGATGGAGCTTTGCTGCCATCTTGTGGTGAAGATGTAATATGTAAAACCAAATGACAGAGACATACAATTACTATTACTGTACTACTACTGAGGTACTGTAAAATAGAAGTATGATCAAATCTGGATAAAAAGGGTGTAGCACCCAATAATGTAATAATTTCCTGAAAATCTAATAAAATTTGCCCTTAACTTAAATGAAAATGTAATAAAACCCAATAATGTAATAACTTGACCAATGATGTAATGATGTAATGTAAAATGTCCTGTCCTGATATTGTAATAACATTTTTCCGATAGTGTAATACCTTTCAGGTGGGTCAATTTTTTTTTCAAAACTGATGTAATCATTTTGAGGGATAATGTAATAATGTAAAAAAGTATGCGGAAATGTAAAGTGTGCAAGTATACAAAATTTATAATACTGTTAGTGTCATGTTAGCCTACTGTAAACTAGGCTTTATGTAGTGAAATTTACAACAGATGGCAAGTAGTACGTTGTTATCTCACAAAGATGCCTTAAACTAAAATCCCTATCAATGGGAGATGAACCCGCCCATACCCATGCTGATTGGTCGTTGTGCAAGGATCGTCCATTAGACCAGAGCGGATCTTAGATTAGACACCATCAGAAGATGACAAAAGCTGCAGAAGATGGCTAACGTTACACAAGCAAGCGATGAAGGCAAAACAGTCGATTCAAACTCCATGAAATGTTCTTCTTCATCTGAGTCAACAGTGATTCTTATTGAATAAAGTGTCTCCATTGCCTCGCCTGATCTTGTGAAATTTCTGCATTCAAAAAGGGTTTCAAATCAAATTTAAAATCAAGAAAAAAGTTGACCTTAATACTTACCTGCATTTTAAAGTAGATTAGACCATGGATTATGATGGGGGGTTCCAATCACGGATTTTCAAGTTTTAAAGGGGGCCTGACCAAAAAAGTTTGAGAACCACTGCCTTCACTTAAGTTTAATTTCTGGGCACTTTTTACAACCCTGGTGATTTCTTTCCTGATAAGGCAAACACTTTGCGTTGCGATTAGTACTGTCAAATTTCTGTGAGCGCACAGCCTAATTGTTTTGGTAAGCGAGGGAAAATAACGAAACTGCTGAGCGCCTGTCAAGACAATAAGGCTGATTTAAAAAATAATAATTGTGGAATGGGCTATTGCAATTTGTTCAATTATCATTATCGGTAAAATGTTATTACAATATCAGTCAGGACATTTTCTTACATTTTCGATCAAGTTCAGTGCAAATTTGATTACATTTTCAGGAAATTATTACGTGTTACAGGGATGAAAGAGGACTCCCACAATGGCTGTCGATAAATCGTTAACACATTTTTAATGTTTTGAAGGATTACATCATAAAACTGTGATTTTGCTCTTAATATGTCAGATGTGTGTACCATAACTAAATCTCTTTGACAGCTGTAATATTGAGAGAGTGGGAGTTTCCATTAGCCTTTAAAATTTAGGATCACATATTCCCGATCAAAAGCTCCAGAAAAGCTACTAAATGGATCTTGTGTTAAAAGATTTTTCAACTGCCTTTTCCAAGGTCAAGAATTAACTTTAAACCTTAGCTCTCAAGTCAGAATGAATGAGAAATCCTTAGTGATCAGAAATGAACATTTGACCATCTATAATTCCATAACAACAGGGCAAACGCCGATCTGCTGATCAAGATCATGCGTGATGGTTTGCAAGCTCCAGAACAGCTAATAAATAGACCTTGTGGTGAGATTGTTTTCTCAACTCCTCTTTCTTTTCTTATCTTCTCTTCTTGAAAACATTACTCTGGCCTTTGTGGGAGCATCACATTCTTTTCAAATTGTTCACATGTCTATTAATATAAATGGTGTGCACTGAATATCAAACTGTACATGTGGGCCAACCCAGGAGAGCTCTGCAAACAGATGCGACCAGCGCGTGCTAATGTGCGTGTGTGTGTGTGTGTGTGTGTGTGTGTGTGTGTGTCTGAGAGAGAGAGAGAGACAGCTGTGGTCTATCTAACCCTTGTGGAGAAGTAACAAAAAATAGTAACAAAAAGTAACAAAAACAGCAACAAAAGTAGCACTTTGTTTTGAACTGTAATGTTCCTTATTCCAAATTGTTTACATAATGTAATCAATTATATGTTATAAAAGTACAAACATGAATACAGGACGACCCACGGGTCAGTAAGATGTAACATTCCTCCCATTATTTATAAAATGATGTGAGCTCAACAAACAAAGAGAAGGACAGTGATCCATAATTATGATTTCTGGGCTAATGGAAGCCAATGTGTTTCTTACCCCAGCAGAGTGAACCATACATTTAGGAGCTCCTGTGGTGCCAGAAGAGTACATGATGAACAGAGGATGACTGAATGGAAGCTGCTCAAACTCCAGCTGAGGAAACTGGTCGACCTCACCACGCCCAGATGCCAAGAAATCGTCTAGAAATACGCTGCGGTGACAAAAAACAAAAACAGAGAAAAATTTGTCAAAGACTAAATTAAGGAAAATACTTAGACAATATATAAGAAAGAGAGTATATCTCTGACCTACTCACTGTCATACAAAAATATTCTCAGTTTTAACACTTGTGTAGTTGCATCCACAGACACACACCTGTTGGGGATCTTGGAGAGGTCAGTCTCGTGTTTGGAGCGAGCGTAGGGAATCACCACTACTTTCTTCAGGTCAGGCAGACCTACACAGACAGACAGACAGACAGACAGACAGACAGACAGACAGACAGACAGACAGAGACAGAGAGACAGAGAGACAGAGAGACAGAGAGAGAGACAGAGAGGTGTTGTTTCCATGAACAAGTAACAAATTTTGGATCTTTACGGAAGCCACTGAAGATTTTTTTTAATGAGGCGCTGAAAGATGCTTAGTAACTCTCTGGGCATTCCTGTGGTAGCAGATGAAGAAATCCTACTTCATACTTTACATGTATCCAGCATGTTATGCATTAATTCTTCCGACAGTTTAATTTTGAACACTTGTAAAACCCAGCTACTTTATTCTACTCTCCTGGCCCTTATGTTCTCTATCTACATGTTAGCAGAAATTCCTTCTAAGTTTTAATTGCTGTTAAGAGACCAAAACATGTTAAAAAAAAAAAAAGTCGGCACACATGTCTTTCATGACTGTCTTTCTACATTCTCCATACTATATTTGTTATTCTATGTAATTAATTGATGGTAATACTGGAGTAAGAGCAGAATAATAAACCAAAAAATGTAAAAATGTATGGTCAGACAGATTATGTGGGTGCCAACCTTTGACAACACTGGTCAGCTTTTCCATGTGGTCATGCGTTTTGCCGTTGTAAACCACAGCGGCAACAGAGAAGATCAGCTTGGGCTGGATTTGAGAAAACCTGTCAAGGACACCCTGAGACCAAAAAAAAAAAAGAGAGAGAGGGTTAAAACCTATTAAAATGAAAAGTAAGAACAAATAATTAGAGCCTAGAGAAGTCTGCAAAAACTCCACAGGAAATTAGATAAATATTTTTTAATTTAACTGTTACCCACAAGGCACACAAAAGTAAATCTAGAATTGTCATGTTTGATAGAAAGGAATTCTGAGATTAAATAAGATTTTAAGGGGAGAGGAATGAGGTTTTTAACCAAAAAGGAGAGCACTAGAGTAAGTAGACAGGAAGTACAGATAACACCACTCCAGAACAGGAGCATATTAGTGTGCAATGGCAGAAAACAATGTGATTCAGACAAAATGTATGAGGAATTTAATGAAGAGTCTGCACAATATACCTTTATCTCTTACATCTGTACATTACTACCTACGTAAAGCATAAACTGGAAAAATATAGTCAAATAATTTCCTACTATGGGTGACAACACATTTTTATTGTAAGTGCAATTCTCGGATCTGCCAGACGGGGCAGTAGCACACCAGAAACAAGAAGCAGAGACCAGTTGACAAAAAGACCATTGAGGAAAGAGTTGCTGTAGGATGAAGTTAATTACACTCACGCTCACTGATTCCCCTTTTATATGTTTGTTTGTATATGTGAGTCTGTTTTGCCACAATCAAGAATCCCCTATGAGAATTGATAAAAGACCGTTGGCCCACTACAGCTCAGGACTGTTGGTGGAGGAAGACGTGAGCTCTGCCAGGATTAACAGATAGAAATTGCCACTCTGACACTAGCACTCAAAATCTTG
Source organism: Siniperca chuatsi (assembly GCF_020085105.1). Classification (NCBI taxonomy): domain Eukaryota; kingdom Metazoa; phylum Chordata; class Actinopteri; order Centrarchiformes; family Sinipercidae; genus Siniperca; species Siniperca chuatsi. Next base: position 26,718,791 of record NC_058046.1, on the reverse strand, counting down.
CATGGGAAACTGTTGATGTGTTGAAGTGCTATTGATATGATATGCCGATATGGAAAAAAAAAACAAAAAAAAAAACTATAATGTAAATAAAAAAAAATACAAGTATAAAAATAGTATAGTACAGTCCTTACGTTGACTCCAAAATCAACAGATGTGGAACTCCAAATGGCTCCGATGCTGGCAGCTGCTAACATGGCCTCCACTGCATGGATACCATTGGGTAGGTAGCCTGAAGGGGGAGAGAGAAGGAAAACATTGTTTAAGCAGCAACCCACAAGATTCCTTTTATTTAAAAAATGACTATAGATGTATGTAGAGTTTAAAAATAAAGTATTATGATGGTGTTTGATAAACATACAGATCTACACAAGCATTAAATATACAAATTGACAACAGGACATAAAGAATGTGCATATGTGCATCATCAGCTTACTCACACTCGTACATTTACAGACAAATCCTGCTACTGTTTATTATCAAACTGCCCAACAGCACAGAACTGTATTTCCATAAATTAGTTGTGCAATGTTGTTGTCCAGGCCACACATCATACGTGACAAGAACCTCGACTACAGTTTATTCAGCATCTACAGAAATAAAGTATATTATAGTAGAAGGAAACAATCCGAAACATCAGGAATTATTCTATTGTTTGTTAGATTTTCCATCATCTAGGTTATGTGATATCTAGCAGTAGTGAAATGAGAGATTTCACTACTACTACAGAGCAATTGGATTTGTTATGTAGTCTCTGTCTTATAACAGGAGAATACCATGCAGTAGGTCACCTCACTGAGAGAATAGCTGAAGAAGACAAAGAGGAGGAAAGAAGGAGAGACAGAAAGATGTTGAGCAAAAACAATCTGGATAAAATGAGGAGAGAGAAAAATGAGAATGTAAAAAGAGAGAGGGAGGGAGAGAGGTAGAAAAGTGATGACTATCAACCAGAGCAGTGAGAATATTTCATTCTTAACAAGCAGAGCTGGGATCATAACTGCTGTCTTACTGTGATATATTCCTTGATCAATATAGGAAATGGTGCCCAAGGACACTACAAGTCTTTTCACTGGACAGACACAGACAATCAGTGATTGAGAGAGAGAGAGAGACAAAGAGAGATATAGACAATTGCATCATAGAAACTGAAGAATACTGAATAGGGATGCACAATATTGAAATACTTACCATTATCTGATAACCATTCATTCTCATGATAATTTCATCTGGTGCCAATAAAGACAATTTTCATCTCACTGCAATACTAACATGTGTAATCACTGGATTTACTTACTGATGTCAATATAGCCCTTCAGTCATGGCAAAAGTTGAACTAAACTAAATCTATTACATTCAAATTCGATTAATAAAAGTTTTATTTTAACAGAAAAGAGAAAATAGTTAATTATGGCTAAAATATATGACATGGAGTAAAAAACTGATATGGATTGGCCAGGCTCAACACAGGAGCTCTCATGCTACCTTTAAACACAGGGCTGTTTTGTTGATGACATATCTAATCTAACATGATAAAGCAATAATACAATAATACAATCTGACTGGTCAAAGGCAAACAGCAACCATACTGTCACTTCCTATGAATCATGAATAATCAGGCTTTATTGGTTGCTATTCTGACTCCTGCTGTAACCAGGAAGCTGATACTGGCTCGATGACATCTCAGACTGACAGATCACAATCCTGCTACACTGGCTCTACAGGCACTCTCATAAATTATTACTCTCTTACACTGGACCAGGACAAATAGTGTCATGGATCATAATCTTACTACAACATCTTGCTTGACTGCCTCTGTGGCAACTATTATGAATCACTATCTATATACAACACTGCTTACACATCAAAGCAACACACTGCTGTTCCTATCTGTTTATTCATGCTTACCTCTATAAAACTTTTTTGGTCTACGTGCATGTTGATAACCACTGAATGAAAGCCAACTTGCCCTTCAGGAAGTTAATGGGTACTTACACCACTTCATATTAAAATGCACCATCCCAGTGCTATTGTTCTAACATTTGGCTACTGTTTTCTTATCTTAGCAACTGAAACAGATAGTGATTTCAAAAAGTACCACAAGATGTAGAAAATAATTACTTTGTTGAATTCTTCCCGTTAAAATTCAGGTTTTAGCCCTGTGAGCTGGGCAGTTATCGGATAATGGTTACAGAAACAAGAATGTGACCTGTGGAGACAGATTGTCTCGGCTGAGTTGTCCAAGAAGGAATCCTTCTTGGACAACTTCTGCCATGTGCGTCTTGGTGCGTGTGCATAATAAAAACAAAGCAGAGACCCACTCGTGAAAAACATTGCTCCACAGCACTACTACATGTCAAAGACTCCACAGGGTACCTTTAAGATGAATATGAAGCCCAATTAAAACAGCTGAAACTAATTCTAGCACTGAAGGGGGAAATTCTGTGGATTAAGTCAAGTAATTGGTTTGACAATACTTCAAGAATAAAGCAAGGAATGTTGGTGTTGATGGTACACATTTATTGAATGACGTCAAAGAAGTTGGATAAATTAGACTTTTTCCAAATGCTACAGAATTTTGCAGTCACATCTTATTTGTCTTGCTTAAATTTTACACTAAAGATTTTTTTTCAAAGCTTATAAAAGCAACTTTGGTTAATACTATGTGTATTTTAAATTACACAGAATTAAAAGAATATGCATTCCCTAGTGGATGAACAGTGGGTGTGAAGGCTGGATACAAGCTAACAGCATGGAGGGTGATGTTGAGGATGATAGGACCAAAGAGAAGATCAATGGAACTATAAGGTGCGTGTGTGTGTGTGTGTGTGTGTGTGTGTGCTGGGTTGGCTCATGTCTTGCTATAAAGCTCGGTTGACTTCATCAGCTAAGTGCCTATATATCTCCTGGATTACAGACAATGACAAGACATTTTAGTTACGACCTGGGGATAAAGACATCTCACACAACACACACACACACACAAGTGAGCACACACATTCAAACACACACGCACACAGAGATTTGTGTTTAGATATGTGATGAAAGTAATAAGAAGAAGGGAGGCATGAAGCAGGTGGTTCTCTCTCTCTCTCTCTCTGTTTCTCTAGCTCCCTCTCCCTTTCTGTCCGTCTCTCCAAACCTCCCGTCTTTCTAATGAGATTCCCACAGAGCTTAAGTCATTTAGCTAATGGATTTCCTCACTGCAATATCCATCTTTCCTCTGAGCACAAACACAAACTTTCAAACACATCCTGGTCATTTTTGGAGCAGCATTTGAACAATCAACTAAAAAAAAAAAAAATACACCAGCATTTTCTGACCTCTGAACTATTGTCCCTGCTCTCTGTCATCTTTATCCAGACAAAAACATTTGTAACAAAAAAATATGTTCAATCCACCCAGCAAAAACAGAAATTGCTTCAAAGAATGGTTCAGACATCTGAGATGCTACTATCTGCCAGCGCTTTGTAACTGAAGCCCTTGATACTGACACAGCACAAACGGCTCAATACACATTGCTGCGTCATGGTTGGAAATGTGGCACAAAATAGGGAATGAAACGGAGACAGTGACAGATAAGACTCAGTGCAATTATACATTCACATGCACTTATGCTGTAGCTCAGATCTGTTTTAACAAACAACATACAGGCATTGTTCTGTATTGTATTGGAGAGCAGTACTAACAGCTCAATATGCATTTCCACAGCCAGCAATGTGGCAACAAGCTACAAAGGTGACAGAGATAATCTCTTAAGGGCATTTGACAATTGTTTTCAAAAAATATACTGATGACAAACTGGTGGGTAAATGTATATGACATACATTAAAACTCCAATTGCTGCAATGGCGCTGCTCAGTGGCAGTTTATACTGTTTAGTTTGCTGGTTTAAATGTGTATATCTGGATGAATGTACTGTACAGTGGGGCCTTGCAGAAAAAACATGCACGTTCAGCCATTCCTCCCTGTACAAATATGAACTTTGAAAAAAATAAAGGGTGACTTTCAGAAAGAGCTGCGACGAGTGCCAAGACAGCCAGCTCTCCTTACCAGTGAGAACAAGCACACACACAGATTTATGGCAAAGGAGCACATGTCCAGCTCATGCTGCAACATGTTTCAAACCAGAAAGAATGAAGAAGGAGAGGATTAAGAAGACAAGGGGATAAAAAGAAATACGTTAGGCAATAAATCTATCTACCAACTAATTTGGTTGGTAATCAACCATCACTTTGCAGGCAGAAAAATTATATAAAATGCTAATTCCATTTTTTCCATACTCTCATGTTTTCCCCCAGTGAGACAGAGAGCAATACATTTGAGACTTACCTACGACCCTGTCTCCAGTCTGGATGCCCATCTTCCTCATGGCTGCAGCAAACAACGCCACATCACGCCTCAGCTCCCCAAACGTCACCTTCACAATCTCCTCATTTGCCTCCGCTGGTAGACAGAGACACAAACAGAAACTAAGACATGTGTACAGAAACAGAGATAAATGTGTACATTTCCAAAAATTATTCTGAAAACCGAGGACACCTGGATATATTTTGATTGATTTGGACATTTTAGGTTTTGCGATCATGCATATGTTGTTTTTATTTAGATTGACATAAATTCCAATAAACCCCTGAAATTCAAATCCACAGAAAAGAAAAAGAGGGAAACAGAGATGAATAAATAGAGAAGGATAGTGTGGCAGGACAGATGCACAGACAGGAATAGGCATCTTGTCTCTCTAATAGTTTACTGACATTTACAGAGGCTCCACAGCATTATGACCAATGGGCCTTCTCATAATTACATTACAGCTCCTGAGGAAGGTTGTGTGCATGTGTATGTGTACATGATTGTGCAAAAGTCCACTCTCCCTCATATACACACAGATAGGACAATAAAGAAGGGCCTATCCATTAGTATGTGACAGTCCAGAGTGACAGAACAGGGAGCAGCAGTTAATCTAATAAAGTGACGTTTGCAGCCTTGCACTCACTGCTGCATCAATTCTGAACTCAAATGCAGCTTCAACTCTGTTCTTTTGTGTCTTCCAGACTTTCTTCCTGCTTAGTTCATATACAAATACAAACTGTGAAGAGAAAATAAAACAGAGAGTAAACACAATCTGTGCAAAAACCCCAGTCCCTATCACATACAGGTAAGCTGGGAGGGAGAAACCACAGCTTGTTAAAATGCACCATGGGGAGAACTGCAAAAACAGCAAGTAAGGCAAACAAAACAAAAAAATACTGCAGGGGCGCCCCGGTAGCTCACCTGATAGAGCACGCGCACCATGTACTAAGGCTGAGTCCTTCCCTCTCTCTCTTCCCTCTTTCCTGTCTCTCTTCAGCTGTCCCTATCTAATAAAGGCAAAAAAATATATATACTGCTGTTTATTACATAGTTTTTAATCAGCATCATATACTTACTTGCAGCATAGAGAGCGACTTTGTCCTGGTCTGCATGTTTGAGCAAGTTCTCAGTGTAGTTGAGCCGAGCTCCTTTAAACCACTCTGGAACATCTGAGATCTGTTTGGATACATCCACCACCTGGTACACACCCACAAAACACACCAAGGACACACACACACAGAAGAGACACAGCATTGTCATTGACTAAGACCGTGCATTTTAAAGCTTTGGTGCTCTTGCTGGCACAGAATTAAGTCTCGTCCTAAATATGTTTCTTTCTTTCTCAATAAACTAAACTTAACTTAAACTAAAATGCTTGGTTTAGATTAAGTGGACAGCACACAATACTGTCCAATAAAATAAAATAAGATGGAATACAAAAAATAAAGATATGACCGATCAGAGAGATAAAGTCTCTGCACTGGGCTCTGACAACAGCACTCACAATTGTTATGGAGGACACAAATGGGACTGTGAGATAAAAACACTCAAAACTGAAAGCCACACTAATCAAGCATATGCCTCTACCACTGTAACAGCTGATTGTGTTGCTGTACTTGAAACAAGAACAGCCCACTGTGCCTCACTGTTACAAAATGTTTGATTGACTAATTGACTTAATTATCTCCCTATCATCCATGTAATGTATGCTGGGACTGCAAACCTAAGAAAGGATTAAGTGGGTAAGAAAAAAAGGTATGCTTAAAAACCCAACATGTGACGTGGAATGTGCTATCCATGTGTACAAAAGGGGTGTGTCAACAACAAACAACAGTGCCTTTTTGTTGCACCATTTATTACCGCACACGCCCACCTAAGTGGCCATATCCTGGAACTAAGCAACATTAAGAGGCTATACAGTGAATTAAATAATGAACACACACATTAAAATAATTCAGTGATACCTCCTTTTTCCAACTGGCTTTTTTATGTAGCCTTGATAAAATTGGTACAGATTTAACGTTAACAAATGAGCTAAATTGGTTAGAAATGCCATTATAAGCCTTACAGTCTTTGAATTTCAGACAGGGTGGGAAACAATCACACATTATCCGCAAAAATGAATGCGCCATGTGTAAATTGTAGCTGCAGATTTGTCTTTTTTAGCAGCCACTTTGACAGGTATCATCAATTAGAGATTTTCCTTTATTCAAAAATGGAAAGGTTAAAGTAGTTCATGAATTAACTATGTATCTGCCATGTAGGATGAATCATATCAGATTACTGCCTTTCCATTGAAAATAATCACTAAGGAAGACTGTTCACCAACTCATAGCACAACAAGGAAGTTTATTAATATTTACACTTCAAACATTTTGGAAACAATGGGCCTCGCTCATTATTTTGTTTTATTTGTCAACTTAAATCTCTGCGCGTTCTGCAAAACATGTAAATCTAGTGTGCCAAAAACAGTGAAATATTTTACACCACGTGCCATCTTCAAATATCAATCAAATCAACATAGTATTTTTTTGATGGCATTTGAACAGACCGTTTTGGAAATGTGATGAAAGTACACATGTAATTTCACAACACTGGGAACCATTTTACAGTGTTACATAGGGGTTTGTATTAAATGTATGACTTAGTGTACTCCGGTAGAGCCACAAGAAAGCAGCAGACTGGTAAAATTGAAAATGACCACCATAAAAACAAGAAAATTCCTACAAATGAAATCCTGGTCATTCACTGCATCTTTCAGGTCAGTTTTTCTACTCTGACAGCCACGTCAGAACCTCAAAAAACTCACTTGTTGGCACTTTTCTAAACAATAGATTTTGTTTTTTATTTTATTGTCAGATGACAGTGTACCAGCAGAGGTTGGACTCACCTCTTCATATGGTTTGGAGCTGACTACTCCACAGAAGCGCCACACCTCTGCCCAGAACTCCGAGTAGCTGTCCACCGACCACTGGTACAGGTCATTGTAGTTGGCTAGAGGACAGAACAAAAATATTAATATTACTTACTGGTGAGACTATCAGTTCAAACATAGAATGTAAAGTTGCTACAGTTAAATACAAGAAAAGATCAGACATTAGTACAAGTACCACTAAAGCAAAACAAGTCAAATTGATTACTTGCAACATCATGGGTTGAAATCAGCATCCAAGCTCCTGTCATGTTCCACTAATAACCATCAAATAAACCAGAAGCCAAAGAAAATTCCTACAAAACTCTGGCCTTTTGTTCTGTTAACCTGAGATTAAAGTCACCGATAATCTCCAAACATTATTTAATGATTAAAGCCAAAATGCCAAATGCCAAAAGTGATTCTCAGTTAAATTCAGTCAGTGGGTGCTGTTATACACAATCTGTAATCACATCTACATTGTAAGATAATTCTCGTACTGAGGGGGATTCACAAAGATTTGGCTTCTTCATCGAGATCCAGTAACCAGCAGAAAGGAAAAGTCGGGTCAAGGTGACCAAGTAAATGCTGGCAGATCTCCAAGCATAATTTAAAGAAGTGGTTCCCAATCTTTTTGGCTTATGACCCTTTATATAAGTAGTGCTTACTCGCAATCACTAATCAGCTTGCATGTGTCTATGAGCTGTAAGCAGATCAGCCAAAGACTGATGTTCGCTTATCAGGTTGTTTCATTTTAATAGTTTTTAGGGGCATAGATGTGTCTTTTTTTTTAAAATATAATTTTATGAAGTAGTATTAAGTTGTATCTTCTTCTTTCCTACTTTGTTAATCATCTTGACATCTGAAATGTATCTTGCAACAGTCTATGTTTGGGGGGGGGGGGGCTACCAGATTGGGAATCACTGATTTAAAGGAAAAGTTGTCCTCTCTATCAGCTGCTTTGATAGTTTACCTAGCCAATCTGCACTCTAATAATCATTATGCCTGTTAAAAAAAACATTTATGCCATTTTCATTTCACACACATCTGTCATAGCTGTACTACACTCCCGCTCCTCTTTCTCTCCAATTACGTAATTATCTCTCTCTCTCTCTCTCTCTCTCTCTCTCTCTCTATTCATTCAGTACCCGGTGGACCAAGTTCTTCAGCATTCCCCCAGCACCCTGTTGGCTCAAATTTACACGGTAGCAAAGATACAATTGAAATAGGCCGCTCTCTCTCATCGCCTGGCAGCTCTGCAGGCAGACAGTCTTTAGGTTAGTTAGGAGCTGGAAGTAATCCAAGCAGGAGAGCTAAGCAGAGCTGCAGTGTTATAAACAACTAATTATTATTTAAAAAGAGCAAGCGATGAGCAAGTTAGAGGCCATATTTATTATTATTCGTATTAGTCTATACCTGCAGAGATGTGTTTATGCTGATTCACTGTCTCTTTAGTACCCCCCTTTAAATTGCCAAATGGCTGCACACCAAAGTTAGCTTAAAACACTGCATTGCAAAGCACCTTTAGACAGTGGCAATTTAGAGCTAATAAGCTGTCTGTAAGATAATTACACAACATATAACGTTATGGACAGATAGCAATAAAAAAATCCGACCACCTAACGTTAACGTAGCTCTCTCTTTCTCTCTCTCTGTCTGGCTGGCTCCTTGTCTGTCTCCCTCCCTCCTCTCTACTCACCCAGATTAAGTCCGTAGTCCCCGTTGACCTGTATCCTAAACTTGTCCATCTGTGTGTTCCTCTTGGAGTCCGGGTACCACAACACCTTGCTCTCCATATACATAATTTTCTCGCTCTTCCCTTCCGTGTCTATAGACATCTTTGTCGTGTCCCTTTGTCGGCTGCCAAACACCGGTTAGCGCGAGTACCGAGCGCCTTTCTTCAGCTAACTGTCCTTTAAGGTGAGGGCTCGTGTTAAACTAGATCACTGGCTAGCTAGCTACTTAGTTTGAATGGCTAGGGAATTACAGTGGGAGACAGCTACCAACGCTCACTGTCAAAGACGAGCGTGGGGCTGCCAAGTAACTGACAGAGCACGCCCAGCGTCTTGACGTAGCCGAGCGAGCTGGATTCAAGAACGCACAGTGTTCAATACTGTTATGCAAATTGTTATACGATGTAATCTACAGAATAGCCCAAAGGGTTCCGAGCATATTAATGATTATAGTGATCTATAATGATAGTCTCTGAGAAGCTATCTCTCAGTATTCAGTATAGATAGCTATATGCTCACTTTTAATCATATATACATTCTAATATAAATATTTCAAACCCTAAATCGTGAGGTGTGAGGTTAATTGAATGTTTTAGGTCATCAAATGAGTTTGATTGAATGAAGCTATTGATATGAAAAACCTTGCATCCTACCAAAATATTATCAGAACTTTATGACTTCATATTTCCACTGCTTCATTCAAAATATGAGCTAGCCAAAATTTAAAAAGACATTAGAGATATTTTGAAAAAATAAAGTGTTGCTAGAATGCAGTGGTGCAATGTAATTACGGCCATTTACTCAGGCACTGTACTTAAGTGTAATTTGGAGGTACTTATACTTTACTTGAGGTAGTTCTAATGCTAATTTACAATTATTCATCGCTACATTTCAGAGGCAATTGTACTTTTTACTCTAATACATTTATTTGTATTGTATATGTATTATTGTTACATGCTCATCATATGAGCCAGTTTGTGTGTTAGTGTCAATACTGTTGTCACAGTATGTCTCATGTGTTGTCTGCTGTGATCTGTCTGACCTGTGTCTCTTGTTTTTTGTCACATGGGTGACCAAACTGGCTTCCCCTATTGAGATTTTAAGTTATCTAATCTATTGTTATTTGACACCTATAGTTATTTGTTACTTTGGTGATTAAGTTATTACATTCCAAAACTATGTTCAGTTCATAAAATATGATGCAATGTTATGGAATAAACTAATATATTTCAAATTAGCTCCACCTTCACCATGGCAACACTAAAATGTTACTTACATGTTTATGCAATTAGCATAATATTAGCAATAATATTTTAATAATTTCTGAATATAATATATAATAATATAAAACTGACAGGGTTCTGTCCTATACTCCCTGCACTGGCTCCCTGTCCAGTTCAGAATTCATTTTAAAATTTTGACATTTGTTTTTAATGCAGTCATTGGCCTTGCACCTTCCTATCTGTGTGAGATTTTGAGCCCTCACCGACCCGGCAGAGCTCTACAATCTGCTGGGCAACATCTGCTGGAGGTCCCCCGGTCCCGGTGCAAACAGTGGGGCGACCGTTCTATTGCAGTGGCCGGTCCGAAACTCTGGAACTCTCTGCCCATTGACTTACGGTCCATCACTGACCTGCCTTTGTTCAAAGCCAAACTTAAAACCCACTTATTTAGAATAGCTTTTAACACTCAGTGGCCCTGTGACATCTCTCTTTATCTTAATGTTGTTATGTGCTCTGCTGACCTATTTGTACTTTTATTATTTGTTATTATCATTATTATTTTTTTATCTTGTTTTTAATGTTGTACAGCACTTTGGTTCAGCTTCAGCTGTTGGAAGGTGCTATAGAAATAAAGCTTGATTGATTGATTGTTCATTCTGCTGCATGAGTAATTTTGCTTTTGATACTTAGATACTTAGATAACATTGTACAATTCTGTAAATCTTGCTTATTATAACTGTATGTAGTAGTATTTAGTATGTATTATGACTGAGACAAACCTATTTGTGGTGTGATTCTGACTGACATTGAAGTTGACCTGAAATGGACCCTGGCACTCCGCAGCAAGTGTCTCTTTTATCTGTTTATCCTGGCTGTGCCTCCCCACAAACTAATGTAGTTGATACTTTAAGTATATTTTGCTGATAATACTTTGCTTCAGTAAGATTTCGAATACATGGCTTTTACTTGCATTGGCGCATTTTCACATTGTGGCATCGCTACTTCTACATAAGACAGATAAGACTTTGAATACCTCTTCCACCACTGTCATTTTTTGAGTTTCATAATGTCACATTTCCACAGTTTCATTCAAAACAAGAGATATCCAATAGGCTACATGAAAAGAAATTACAATTATTGAGCCAAAGGTATTACTAGAATTAATGTAATATAATAATAATAATATTATTATTGTTATAGGTAAGTATGCAGGTTATTCCAAAACCTCTTAATGTCTATTTCTGAAATATGCCTCTTGAATGGATGCAAAAGCAGAGTAACCCTGTACTGGCCATGCTGTGAAAATGTAGATTGTCATTATACTAAACATGTTGGCTGGAGTTTATCCACGTGCCAATAGATGCAATTAGTTTTATAGAAAAATTCATACATTTCGTGGATTCTTTAACCTAGGCGCAAAGACTGTTGCATCCCGTAGAAGTCTTGAACATCACCCACACGTGAACGCGCAATACAATTGTATATTGGAGTCTCTCAAAATGAAGGATTTTGATTGGTCGTCAGCACACTGGTTCCACATCAGCCGACAGATCGGTCTATGTGGGAGGCGTAGCATAACTGTTGGAATGGCATGTGGTTTGATCAATGACAAGCTGGCTTTTGGTGCTTCACAGGAGGCATATTAGCCAATCAGAGAGCTAGAACGTAGGAGCTTTTTAGGGGTGTGCCCAATCAGTGAGAGGAAAAGAACGACCCTCCTCACTGTCTGGTGGTGTCATCTGAAGTTTGATTCAATGATGGAAAATGTATTTTATAGTTTAGCCATGCCCTGTCTAGTCTAGTCTGCTTTTCAATACTGTATGCCCATAATTCGCCTACCCTATTAATGGCAATTTCACAAAAATGACCTATGACTGCCTTTTATTTATCTTTGGACACTTTTTATCATAACCTGATGCTCTTAGAATTTGTGAAAATTGTGCCCTTGTGCCCTTCCTCGTTCACATTCAATAACCAAATGCAAATGCAGTTGTAATCCATTTACAGTACATTAAACATTACCCTAATAGCCACCCACGCATGTGTGGGGTTATAAAACACACACAGAGAAACTGAAAGAGAAGGGAGCCAAAATCTAAACAAACTCCACTGAATGAGCATCCCTGCTTTGTGACCGAAGGTCGTGTCTTTTGAGTTGTTGCATTGCTGTGTGTTCTGGCAGAGCAGGGACTATAAAGAAAGAGACAGACTGAGCTAACAAAATGTTGTAAACTGTCTGATAGTATTTTGTAATGTGGTACCAGCGTTCTTAAAAGCTGCCTAGGACCGGGAGTCCAGATTGCAAAAATGGAGGCCTCGTATCTCAAACCTGAGCTCTTCTACCCTGAAATCCAAGCAAATATGTGGGTCTGATTCTGATTCTGATTCTGAACCACACTGTGTCTTTTGATTTGCCGAGTTATTAAATGGTCACCCTCTTAACCACACGTTTTGACCATGCCTTTATCAAAGGACCATCATGTTGTAGCTATCAAATGTACAGCTGCTGAATAAGGAATATTTCAAAAGGTTCAAATTAATATTCATATTATTAAACATTGGGGAAGCAGCTAGTATTGCTCATGGGCTCCCTGCTCAAGCTGGCACAGCCACCAGTGAAAATATTGTTGGACTTACAAACAAAGTGGGAATGTATGATGCATCTTTAAACAAACAGATTCTTTGGCCACAACATCCTTTTTCTGTACATCTCAATCAATTCGGAGAAGTAAGTGAGTGGTATATTTGATAATGGCTGTGTTTGATTTAAACTACAGTATATTACTGCAAATACATACACCTCTTCTCCTAAAAAATAATATTTTCCTCCTCCTGAAACACCTGGCCTTTAGATAACATTGTACAATTCTGTAAATCTTGCTTATTATAACTGTATGTAGTAGTATTTAGTATGTATTATGACTGAGACAAACCTATTTGTGGTGTGATTCTGACTGACATTGAAGTTGACCTGAAATGGACCCTGGCACTCCGCAGCAAGTGTCTCTTTTATCTGTTTATCCTGGCTGTGCCTCCCCACAAACTAATGTAGTTGATACTTTAAGTATATTTTGCTGATAATACTTTGCTTCAGTAAGATTTCGAATACATGGCTTTTACTTGCATTGGCGCATTTTCACATTGCGGCATCGCTACTTTTACATAAGATAAGACTTTGAATACCTCTTCCACCACTGTCATTTTTTGAGTTTCATAATGTCACATTTCCACAGTTTCATTCAAAACATGACATACCCAATGTATGAATTTTTTTTACAACTATTGAGCCAAAGGTATTACTAGAATTAATGTAATATATATTATAGCTAAGTATGCAAGTTATTCCAAGACCTCATGTCTGTTTTTGAAATATGCCTCTTGAATGGATGAAAAAGCAGAGTAACCCTGTACTAGCCATGCTGTGAAAATGTATAAATTGTCATTATACTAAACATGTTGGCTGTTTAAAATATGAGATTATCCACTTGCCAATAGATGCATTTACGTTTTCAGAAAAAAAAAAAATATTAGGGAATTCTTTGACCTAGGCACAGACTGTTGCATCTCTTAGAACATCTCCCACACCTGAACACGCAATAGAATTGCATAGTCGAGTCTCTCGTGCACGCAGGAAACTTGCCTGTCAAAATGAAGGATTTTGATTGGTCGTCAGCACGCTGGTTCCACATCAGCCGACAGGTCAGTCTACACCACATGAGCTCTTATCTCCTGCTGTCCAGTCAAAGTTCACATTTTGTAACAAGCAGTACCTATCTGTCATTTTGTTTCAGCATGGAATTATTTCCCCAATGATTGCTCTTTGGATCCTGTAGTGCCAAATGTCTTATGGTTTTGGGTTTAGTTTAGTCATTTCCTGTTTTATTTTGTATACTCACCTATCCTTATGTGTCTTGCAGTTTTACTTCCTGTCTTTGTGTGGTTTTCCCTCCCCTTTTGATTATCTGCCCCATCCTGATTAGTTTCACCTGTGCCTTGTTATCTCCCCTCACTTGCGTGTAAATAGTCTGTGTGCTTCCCTTGTTTCTTTGTCAGTTCGTCTTTGTCTCTATGTCAAGAGTCCTGGCATTTGTTTCCTGTGTGTTCTTTTGGATTGATTCTCTGTTTCTCTTGCACCTTGCCTGTGGATTTTGGATTCTGTTTGTTGCTTGCTCCCTTTGTTAGACTGTTTCCCTGGTTTTGATCACTGCCTGGCTGATATCCATGTAAGCCTTTTTTGTTCATCATTAAATAATTGAACTGTACCAGCCTGTTTTCCCCTGCTACCCTGCTTGACGCCTTATAACAAAATGTGTAACTGACATAAGCATACTGTCATTCCTGTGTTAAATTTTGCAATACATTGCATTTAGCTGATAATCTTACAAAAGAACAAGCTACAATGAACCTTACAGGGCAAAAAGACAAACGTCTTAGTCAACCAAAAGTGCTAAGGAATTTTGCAGCATGGTTAGTATATTATAGCATAATTAAGTCAAATGAAGGTTGACTTGATTTAAACTTTGTCATACTCCCTTTTCAGGTTTGATCAATTAAGTAATTAAAAGTGCCTTGTGACATGATGGCAACTACAAGTCTTTTTGTCTGTGTTTCATGTTTTTATATCCCGGTGGGGACCTTAACCTGAATGCACACTAACTCATGGGGACTTGTGTCACCGTGGGGACAAAAATTGAGGTCCCCACAGGTAGAGACAGCTTTTTGAGGGTTAAGACTTGGTTTTAGGGTTCAAGTTACAATTAGGTTAAGGTTAGGGTTAGGGTAAGGGTTATGGTTAGGCATTTAGTTGTGATGGTTAAGGTTAGGGTACGGGGCTAGGGAAGACATTATGTCAATGACTGTGAACTAGTGAAACAAACGTGTGTGTGTGTGTGTGTGTGTATGTACTTGCTATGTCTATCTTTCTGAGGACCACTTTGAGTTTGAGACCTTGAGAGTGAGGACATTTTTGGAGACTTGGTTTAAGGTTCAGGTTAAAATCAAGATTTTTTTATGTTAGGGTAAGGATTGGGGTTAGGCATTTAGTTGTGATGGTTAAGTTTAGGGTAAGGGGATAGGGAATGCGTTATGTCAATGGGGGGTCTATATGTGTGTCTATATGTGTGTGTGTGCTGAAGTTGATCAATATATACATTGATCAACTGACAGACAACAGTATTTGGTGTTTTCCACCCACCTGGTTTCTGCCATTCACACTATACAGGTGGTTTAACATTGATATTGATGTTGATGTTAATCATTTTCTCACATTGACTGTGATGTATATATTATATTTCTGTTCGAGGGGGGTATTCCAGAAAGGAGGCTGGGACACAAATCAGAGATAAAAGGATCTGGGCAATCGAAACCTGAGCATGTCAGAATCAAATGGGCACAACTGTAAAACCACAGTGACATTTACAGCAACAGTAGTAGCACATATTAAACACACAGATTGAAGAATAATATTGTCTATACAAAATGTAAATTTAAAAAAAGCAAAAAAGTATAGCCAAAAACTAAACTGAACTGAATATTTAGTTTAATATTATTGTTCAGCAGTGTGGATTTGATTGAAAAGATCAAAACATAATGGTTATTTCAGTTTCAGTTGACATCAGCCATCATGGGTTTGAAGACCATTTGGAACTTGATTTGTGTGTGTATGTGTATACGTCTTTGCTTACCTGCTCTTACATCTTGTCTTGCCTGTAATCAACTGCTACATACTCTCTTAGCATCTTCCATAGAGCTGCAACGATTAATAATTAGTTGTCAACTATTCAATTAATCAACTATTTTGATAGCCGATTAAATGGTTTGAGTAATTATTTAAGAAAAAAAAGTCAAACTTCTCTGATTCTTTAAATGTGAATATTTTCTGGTTTCTTTACTCCTCTGTGACAGTAAACTGAATATCTTTGGGTTGTGGACAAAACATTTTATTTGAGTGATTTATCCATTTAGAAATGTTTAACTGCTACACTACTTAAAAGTGAGGAGCAGGACCCTAAATCAAACACATGAACTTGACAGATGTATGTCCAGTAGATGGCGTGCTAATACTAGATATTGTGTGCTACAATATTATCCTCACATGTGTGACTGTAGATAAGACTTTAGATTACAGCTCTATGTGTATTTCATTTGAAGAATGTTATGTTGTAAAGTTTGACACCACAGTATTTGTTGGAATCAAAATGTCTGTAATTTTAACAATTATTCCGTAAAGTCGATATGACCTTCAGGTCATAACAATGTAGATCTGCATAAGTGCTACCATGACCTTGTGCAAAGCCCAGTATTTTCAGATATGGTCTGAATTGCTTTATTGTCAAATCTTACCATATACTAAATCTGTATAGGATCTTGTGAGCCTAAATATATTTTAAGGTAGGCCTATTTCTTGTCAGGGAACTCGACTTTTCTGCATTTTAGCGCAAATAAGTATTATGTTCCCTGCTATTATGCAACTAAAGAGGATGTAATAATTGCATCCCCTAGAAAAAAGTTATTTTAATCATTTACGTTCTTTTACTAACATTTCGGTGCTTTCTATCACTTACTGTACATTGAATAACATGCACCGGAGACGTTGTAATCCAGCTATACAAAACGTTTGCTGTCTAGCTGATAAATTTGGGTTTTTCGAAGTACTTTCATTGTAAATATAAAAACAACGTTTTCACAATGTTTCATTCAGTTAAGCCAAACATTCATTTTACAGCGTTTGTTTCTCCAATTGAATAGACAAGCATCCTTTTTCGTTTCGTAATTTTTTTTTCTTACGTCACATGACTGAATCGTGTCCTGACGTCATCACCCTTCACGGAAGTCAGCGCTGGTGATGGTGGCGGCCTCGTCAGCCTAGCAGCAGGAAGAGGATGTTTGCTTACAGTGAAATAATAATATCACCTGATTATAAGCCTTTATAACAGCATAAACCGCCGTTAAGTTTTTCTGCTGAGCCTGCTGGGATTTAGACAGCGCATTCCCTCTCCTGGAGCCGGCCTCCGTGAGTCTGAAGCAGAGCGCTGGATAAAATGTCCCTGTTCCAGTCGGCACTGGATTTCCTAGCCGGGCCCGGCTCGTCCGGAGCGACCAGCCGGGACCAGAATGATTTCGTCGGACAAGTTGTTGAGCTAGGTGACATGAAGCTGAGGATCAAGAGGGTGATCGCGGAAGGTGAGGTGGTGTACCACTACGAGAAATATTGATAACGTCTTGCGCGAAAAGGCATGCTAGCTAGCTGAATTAGCTAACAGGCAAGCATTAGTGACATATATCTAGTCGTAGTCATTGACAATAGCGTTTGCAACTGCAGAGCTGTGAGTCACCACGTAAACAGCAGTTGATAATTTGGTTTCGTGTGTGTTTAACAAGCAGTAAATCAATTACCAGGTTGTGATGTGTGAAGGTGATGCATAACGTAAGACAACTTTAACTTTCAGCTTGCCTAGTACGTTCCAGTCTATTCTCATTGAGCTCTAAGTCACGGCGAGATACGCACAGCTGCATTTTACATGCCAACATCAACTCCCAACCCATAGTTAGCTACATACCTTAAACCTTAGCATCTTCCTTGGCAGCAAGACATGTTTAACTTAAGAGAAAGATCATAATAAAGGGGGCAGGAAGGCATGCCGTGGTAGAATGAATATATCAGTGGTGATGGAAATGTTGTTACCAAAGCTCCTACTTGACAGGACTCCTTTTTAATGTTAATTACACAAACATACAAATCAAAGCATCTGCAGAGCTTTTCAGGATTCTGTCTTGTGACATAAAGGAAGAGACTGGTTGAGTGCCAGTGCCCCTTCCTCCCTGATCCCTCCTTTTGTGTGCTATTGGCTAGGGCTGCAAAAGAAACACATGGGCAACAAAAGATGAAATGTGTTGATGAAACCGCTTTAAATTTCTGATTTGGTCCTTGGAAGCTCAGCATCAGGAAAAGTGTGCTTTTGTCTACATGGCATGTAGGAAGTTGAATTAGTTTGCCAGTTCATTGCCATCTCAAATCAAATAGGATTTTTGATAATTGTTTCTGAAATTTAGTTTTATTTTGCAAGCTATAGATGTATTATGTACATGTATAAGACTCATATTAACCACAAAAAATACCATTTGGCTGAGTCCCTTCATCATATGCTGCAAAATTCTAAGGAAATGCTATTTCAGTTTATAATAATATGTCTGAAGTTGAATCTGAATTACCAGCCTGTATTTGTTTGTAAGCAACAGTACAGTACACATGTAAACCCTCAGATCAGGTTTCTTCTCTGTGGCAGTGAACAGGGATTCTTGCTCATTGCAAAGTGGCAAGACAATCTTGTTACAACTCATCCATGGTGTCGCTTCAGTGGTTCAGCAAGCAAACTTGCTCCACCTTTTATGTAATTCATTATGAAATTCCTACAACACAAACCAGCAAAATAATAGAAAATAATAAATATTAGGAAGAAAAATAACTAATTGTAGCTAAATCTTATTTATTTATGATTTTTAACAATTCTAAGACAAAGTTGGACATTGTTGCACTCATTTTAGATTAGTCCTTACAGCTAACTGATGGCTTCTCAGTTAATGTACTTGGTGCAAAAACTGTGACAAAAACCAGATTGAAAAAGCTGGCAAGTCTCTCTGCTCTTAGTGTCAGCTAGTAATGTGTGCCTTCATTCCACTTTACTTGGAGAATGATGACTAATTCTAACAGATTGTTTCATCACCTTAAGTGCAAGGAACAGAAGCAGTCTTTTCTTTGTAATTCAAACCGCTACCATGTCTGCTTTTCGCAACTCTGACTCATTCTGAGGTATTCAGCCCCAACTGCATTCTGAATTTATGTGAAGAAAACAAAGCCTTCTTTTAGATATAGTTATGCATATGTTAGAAAAACCATTACAGCAGATTGAAATTGCAATGCTATTAAACAGAGAAATGCTCATAATTGAGAAGCTGGCACCATTTAATGGTTTACATTTTTGCTTGATAAATGACAAACAATTAATGGATTATTAAAATTGTTGTTGCTTAACTTTCTGTAGATATATTATCAGCTAGGCATAATTGTTTCAGCTCAAGTCTAATTCCATTCTGAGCAACAGTATAACCTAAGTGTTGTGATTGCACATCCTCAGCCATGGTAGTTGGTTGAAGAGAGGTTAAAGGACACACACAAGACTTACAATCAAAGCAGATGGTAAAAGTCAAGATCATTTTACTCTAAACCTTTGCCCTTTTCAAACTCCCATCCTGCTGTTTGAAAGGTGTCTTTGTTGCAGTTTCCTCACCAAGATCTTTGCTGACAGAATACAATGGATGGCTGTAACCAGATGGTTCAATTTTTTTAGGGCCATGACTAGTTTGTCTGTCTACTGTACTAGCAACTTGGGCAGATAGGCAATGATCATTCAACAGTTGTTCCACTTCAAAGAATCTGTTTGGGTAGCCACATAATGCTGTTGGGTAAATTTAGGAAACCACTCTGCTGTGTTGCTGATGAAAGAAAAAGTCAAGTGCAGGTTATCATCGTAGTAGTATTGAGCTCAGTTTCACAACCACATACTCTCTCCTTATGTCAGTGAGGCAGAGATTAATATCTAAACAGGTTTTTAGGAACCATGACACCTGGCTGGCCTTTCCTTTCTTTTGGCTTTTATGCCCTCTTCTGAGCAGGTGAAACACTAGACAAGAGAGGTCTCTTCAGAGCTTGAGCGGATTGTACCCTAGCAAGATTTGATACGTTTGGGTGTGATGGAGTAGGATTTTTACCCCTATTTTCAGTATTTTTCTTGGAATGGATTGGTAACTGGAGCAAAGGAAATGTGGAGCCTTTCAGTTTTCAGTCCCTCCCTTTGCCAGCACAAAACAGAGGAAGACATGTGATCCCCGCAGGGACGGGTGTGCATTCTCAAAGCAAAGTCACTGGCATTGCACGTAAATGTTGCTGTAATGGGCAATAAATGTCCTACTGGTTCGATAGCTGGCTGTTGCGCTTTGTGCTAAGTGTTTGTAGTAAGATAAAGTATGCTGTTAAGTGTGGGGCATGGGCTCATAAATGTAATAAAACCTGTGTTCTGTCATGCTAAAGACATGTAGTTTGTGACCATCAGGTTGCTGGTTTGAATCCAAGACAAAGTTAAAAAAATCAGGACTGGCATAGTAATAGCCACTGTACACGCTTGGGTAATCTTCCCTTTGTAAATAAAGCTTTAAAGATTAGAATCTTGAGTGTGCTCATTCAGGTTTTCAGAAAGAGAAGCGAGGCTGGTAGTTGATTTACTCATCGCTATGGTAACCGCCCCCTGGCCTTGTTTGGACTATGGCTTGCTAAATACAATTTCTTGTGAGCACAGACACACACACACACACTTGATGGAAAAAGTTGGGAAACCAAAGGTTCTCGTCCACTAGCCACAGTGGCTTTTAAATCTCAAAATGAAAACTTGAGCTATCAAAATTAATTAATATAGATGTGCTTATGTATAAAAATTAGTTATGATTATGTATTTATACTTATTGTTATAATATATAATTGAATTTTGCAGCACTGTACAGACAGTGAACTAAACTATGACCAATTAGTGGTTGACCGATATGGGTTTTTCAATGGCCGATGGCGATATTTAGAGAGCAGGATGGCCGATGGCAGATATATAATGCCAATGTAAATATTAAAATAGAAAAAATACAAGGTCAGTATTTGGGTTAAAAAAAAAGAAAAGTCATGTATAATTCTATTATTCCATGCAATATTTAAATGCCAAAGATTGGCCCGATTAATCGGTCGACTACTACGACCAATGGCCCGTTTTAAGTGACTTGGCTCTCAGTAGTACTGATTTGTAAAATTGTAATTAGAGTGGTGTGGTGCCGTTCTATAAAAATGTATGTCCAATTGAGAATAGTCTGTCCAGCTGTATGTTTGTCTGCGAAAGACTGGAGAACGTCCTACCAGGCAAAGCTCATTCTCCTTCCTCCCTAATAGCTGTCTGATTATTACTGCAGCATTACCCACATTATCACCAGTTCAGGTTTCAGCCACACCTTCAGTGAAAAGGTGTATATTCAGTGGGGGTTAAGC
Organism: Siniperca chuatsi; assembly: GCF_020085105.1. NCBI lineage: Eukaryota > Metazoa > Chordata > Actinopteri > Centrarchiformes > Sinipercidae > Siniperca > Siniperca chuatsi. The sequence goes on along the minus strand of NC_058046.1, from coordinate 26,697,497 downwards.
AGTGGCCCAAAGGTTAGAGAAGTGAGCTCATGGACAAGGTTGCTTGTGTTGTGTTGTTCTTGAGCAAGGCACTTAAGCTCCAGTTTCTCAAATGTGGCTGCTCAGTGGCCAGCAGATAAGACTGTGGTTATACTTGGCAGCTTCCAGGTTCAAATGTTTATGGGTGTGTGAAGCAGGGCGTTGCTGGTGGTTTTAGTGCTCTCTGTATTCATAAGGTGAAACTAAATGAATTCAGTATCCTGTGGAATGGAATGGGAGGTATGGTGTGGTGGTTGTATTTCCACCTTTAAAATGGAAAGCCTACCCCAAAATTGGATGTGTTCCCTTTATTTCTGGCCCCTTTGTCGTTTTTGTTTTAATAGCTGCCCTAGGTTATGTCACAGAGCAGTGACGTATACATAACATTTCAAGTGTGAATGTTTTTGTTTCCGTACTCAGAACCACACAGTTATCACTTTAACACATTAAAGTACAACAGTCATAGCAGAACAAATCAGACATAGAAATTTGACATTAATTCACAGTAGCTACCTTAGACCATATTACCCAATTTCTGCAATACATTGAACATCTGAGATAGATGATTATGTATCATTTTAAGAGCTCAAGAGTGTATGTACTATTCGTGTAGAAGAAATGAAGAGTAAACAATGTAAATGACATCCTGGTTGCTCTCTCTTATTTCTCAGGTGGATTTGCATTTGTGTATGAAGCCCAGGACATGAGCAGTGGTAAAGACTATGCCCTCAAGGTAAGATAAAGGTGTACCCACTGAAAAAAGTCTACATGTTACTGCTTGTTACATGTCGAGCCACATTTTGGCCATACCACTCAATATTGCACATTCATTCATTAATTCACTCATTTGTTAATAGGCATGGCAATGTCTATACATGATGCACTGAATCAGGAACATTAGCTGTGCATGCATTGAATGTGCATTGTGCTATCTACTAATTATGAAGCTGTTAAAAAAATGTAATGTACTAATGTGGGCAGCTGCTTGTTGACCATATTGCTCAGGAAACATTCCTTGAGAACGACAAGGCTCAAAGAATTATGGCACAGGTTTGATTATGTGGAGAACATCGGCTCCATACTATATAATTGTAGTGTTAAGATGCCGTGTGTTGTTGTGTTTAAAAGTTCAGCAGATTAACTTCCTATACTATATTTAATGCAGGACAAATAAATGATAATTGCACAAGGCAGAAAAGGGTCAAGCGTGCGGCTACACAATAGCTGTATTGATGAAATGGAAATGGTTGCGGAAAAACATTAATGTGCTAAATATTGGCCATGTTTGGATTGTGCTTGCTTGCGAACATCCATTTTAGGGTTCTCTCTGGGTCTAGATCCAGACTGAATTGTGAAATTGTGAAAGTGGCCATTGAACGTGTAAGCCACCATAATCAGCAGGAGCAGTTAATGTGATAATCTCTTATTCTGTTTTACTTGGCATAGAAATCAGTTTTCTCATGCTCAGTGCAAACTACTGTATAGGCAGCTTATTGAGGGAATATGACAGTGAAGTCCTCTTGGGTATGTCTCATATAAAGATGAGGTGTCACCTGATCACAGAATAGCAACAAACTAATGGTCTGTGTGTTTGCTTTTGTTTCAGAGGCTGCTGTCTAATGAGGAAGAGAAGAACAAGGAAATCATACAGGAAGTCTGCTTCATGGTATCCTTTATCATTTCCAGATCATCATGAAAAGACCTTTGTTTTTTTCTTAAGATCAGAGCATTTCTGTTTTAGCACATAGCAACGGGCGACATGTGACAAAGGCAAGTTGAACTCTAATCTAAAGATTGTGGAATGCACCTCCAGCATAGTATACTGTTATTAACTAGATCACTTGTAGTTTATTGGCAACACCACACAATGCCAAAATGCGCAATACAGCACCTAATATATATTTACAGTGCTTAACTTTATAATAGCATTGTGGTTTTACAAACACAGACTGCTATGTATTATGTGGTTCTATCCTTAAAAGCTTGTCATATGTGAATCTTTTCTAAACCACTCCGGTGTGTTTCTTGTTTGAGAGGAAGTGATGAGCAGGACAGAAAGTTAATTATTCTGAAGGGGTTTCATTCACATATTTGTTATTCAGTGGTTGGAGGAGGAATAAGATCAAATCACAGAAGCATCCATTGTATTTCAATGTCTCTGTGGAGGTTTTTTTTTTTTTATGGAGTTACAGTTTTTATCAATGAGATAACTGAGTCAGTGGAGGGAACTAACAAACCTTGGCCAGCAGTTAAAAATGCTGGGACATCTCTTGTACATTTGGACAATAGTTGTTTCATACTGTGTCGCACATTGTGGAGGCACAGGCTATTTGTAAATGAAGCACTGTGTTCCTAGTTCCATTGCAACATTGTGTTTTAGAACTAATGCCTTGAAGGCTGATGAGGCAGAAAAATAAAGACTAAAGTCTTCTATCACCCAACCATAATCTCTTCCTGCTTTCACTGTTTGACCAGCAAGATACAGTTTTAGAACAGAATTGCTCCTTTGAGGCTTGCTTGGCTATGCATCAGTGGCAGAGTAGATCAATTTATATTGTTGGAGATTTCTGCTCAAGTCAGTGGCCACAATGAAAACCTCCAAAGTGGTTGGTAGATTCGAAAAGCCACAGGTAAATCCTACCAACATTGTCACCAGAGGACGATTAGTGATTTCTGTTTGAAATTCTGAAGTTGCTGACCTGAGACCAGGCTTGACACCACAGTAGTGGTTATACTGAATGTTCCTTGACCTGCTTGTTCTATAGAAAAAGCTGTCAGGTCATCCCAACATGGTTCAGTTCTGCTCTGCTGCCTCCATCAGCAAGGAGGAGTCAGACACCGGACAGGCGGAGTTCCTGATCCTCACTGAGTTGTGTAAAGGTAAATACACACATTCCTACACACAGAGACACTTTTTCTAACTATTTTTACTTCTACTTCTTTCTGTGTTTACTTCTTTATTACTGAATCGGTACTTACTCATTCATCAAACTAAACTTAACTGAACTTAACTGAAAGGCACTCGTGATGAAATGGTTTCCCGTCTGCAGCCTTTCTACTTCTTCTTCTGACTGTTCATTCACAACAGACTTTGTTTTCATTCAGTAGTTTTTTTTTCAGCTTTGTAAGCAAACAACTCCTTACTTCCCCTTTAAAATTATGTATCAACACTATTTAAACATTTATTTGATGTGTGTGAAGCACCATTATTTAATTAACTATTTTATTGCATGATACAAGACTTTTATCTGCAGTCTCAAATTCATCAGACTTACAATCAACAGACAAAAAAATATCTGGGTAGTGGCAGGTGTTATTTTTACTTTGTATCTCTTCTGCCTCAGGTCAGCTGGTGGACTTTATAAAGCGGGTAGAGCAGAGGGCTCCCATGTCATGTGACACGGTGCTGAAAATCTTCTACCAGACGTGCCGCGGCGTGCAGCACATGCACAAACAGAAGCCTCCAATCATACACAGAGACCTCAAGGTTAGTCAGTCTTTGGTAGATGGATGAGTCAATGATGTATCACAGAGCTGTTGAATGATAAAGTATCCATAATATGCAGTAACCCAGAATGAATACATGAAATGGAACCCATCAATATGACTACACTTTGTATTGTATAAATAAGATACTGCAATTGATAGTACTTCAAATTATGGGCTATTATGATTACTAATAGGTACTTAAATGTGTATTTATTGACATGCTAACTCACTGCTTACTTGATGTGTTGCAGATTGAGAACCTCTTGATTAGTAACCAGGGCACCATCAAGCTGTGTGACTTTGGCAGTGCCACCACAGTGTCACATTACCCCGACTACAGCTGGTCGGCACAGAAGAGGTCCATGGTGGAGGATGAGGTATGCACACACATGCACGCACTTGAACATCAGTTGACCTCAACAGGGCCCTCCTTATACAATACATTGTCTGAAAGTCTTAAAACATTTTTTTCTTATTGCCAATAATCTTGAAATAATCTATATAATACAGTTTTTACATACAGAGACTCAAAATATGAATTCTAAACAAAGATTTGTAACTGAATCCATATTCACATTACATAAGCATTTTATCTGAGGCACTAATGGTTTTAATTTGGTGAAGTAAATAACACAAAACACAGCCAGTTTTCTTTGAATGCATATAATATCCTCTAATTTTACTATGAAAGTCAATTCTTCAATTGAGAGGTGGAAAAACACATTCAGAAGTTACAGTGGATCAGTGGCAATACTGTCGTCATGGTGTTGGACAGGAACCAGAAACCTTTGATTGAATTAACAGCAAGAGGTCCAGGAAGCAGTGATCAAGTTAATTATATTTATACCATAACCACACAGACACACACTCACACAAAGATGCTTTGTCACAGATGACCTCAGTATGCAGGACCCCAGAGATCCTGGTTTCTGAATGTAATAAACTGCGTGTCCATCGGGCACCTGTTTTCAGTCTAGTAGAACAAAAGAGATGCTTGAGGGAAGAGCTTTTTATGATGAAAAATCCGAGGTGGATGGCTTTTTAATTTAGATTTGATGTTTAGCTCTCCGTGTGGGGGCACATAAGTGTCCTTTTCATGAAAAACAGAAAAACGAAGTTTTTTCCCAAGGTTGTCGAAGCATTTTCTTGATTTTTATAAACTTTTCTCAGTGAAAATGATGGCTTAGATGAACATCAGTTAGAGCCAAGATTTACCAACATCTGACTATAGCTGGATACTTGGCTTTGGTTTTATCTACTGTTTAGTTTGTTTTTTCTTTTTTCGTTTGTGTGTAGATCACAAGGAACACCACTCCAGCCTACCGAACGCCCGAGATGATCGATCTCTACTCCAACTTCCCCATCAATGATAAACAGGACATCTGGGTCAGAGCTTTTACCTTTTTATTTTCTACCCTCCAATGTCACAGCTAAACCAGGACTGATCATCAGAGTTTACCGTTGCTACAGCCGAGCTGGCCATCATGGTAGTCTATAGAAGAGAGATTCTGTATGAAGCCAAGATGATCAGAGATTTAAACATCACTTGTTTCTGATCGGTAGATGTTAGGAGTGTTAAAAACATGAGGCTTTAGCTGTGTTGTTAAAATGTCAGATGGCATTGCTTATAGTCAGATTCACAGTTGTATAATGGTCCTTTTTTATGTTATGTTATTTATGTTAAATTATGTTTTATTTTTAGGTCTGGTAAAATACTGTATGTTTTCAGGTCCTACATAATAGTGACAGTGACTTGTCACACAAGACACACACAACAGAAACACAAAGGGAGAGAGCCTGTTGAAACTAATTATTTAGTACAGACATTAATTAGTCCTTTCTCTGTTAGTTGTTTGGACACAACAGGTTGTCTTCTGCCAGCGTTTTGTGTCAATGTCTTTTGTTGTGACTGTTTCATGAGAAAGGTGGCTTGAGAGTTTATTGTTGCCTTTATTATTTCCACTCTCCCGTGCAGGCCCTAGGGTGCATCCTCTACCTGTTGTGTTTTAAGCAGCACCCATTCGAGGAGGGGGCCAAGCTGCAAATCGTGAACGGAAAATACTCCATCCCTCAGAACGATGTGAAGTACACTGTGTATCACGACCTCATACGTACGAACCTTTGTTCTGTGTCTGCTAGTTTCTGACTGTCTGTCCGTTTATCCATCATCCCTCTATTTCCCTCCATTCTTCTTGTCTGCAAGTCACAGTTGTCACCACAGGTCAAATTTACTGTCACCTTTACCAGCAAGAAAAGTGGTTAAGATTAAGATAATGACCAGTTGTTACTAATTAATCATACATATCCTTGATTTCCATAACTTGGTAAATAGTAGTACTCTGGTCTTGTTCATGATTTGCTTCCTTTATGAGTCTCCATGTTTTTGTCCTCCTCCTGATCATTACCTCTACCTCTTCAGATTTTTAACATTTCCTTCTTTTTCCACTGCACCCACTCTCCTCCTCCTCCTCCTCCTCCTCCTCCTCTTCCTCCTGCTGTCCAGGTTCCATGTTGAAGGTGAACCCAGAGGAGCGTCTGTCTATTACAGAGTTGGTCAACCAGCTCCAGGAGATAGCAGCAGCACGCAACGTCAACCCCAAGTCTCCCATTACAGAGGTAGGTGTATGGCAAATGCTATGGCACTAGGTTTAAGAAGTGATACTACAGTAAAACTTCGCCAACTTCTCCTATGCTGTCTGTAGCACATAGACATTTACCGTGCTATGCCGCTGTTCTGTTGCTGTTTTTGTTGATATTTTTCAAGCCCTTATCTTGAAGAGAAAGTCATTGGTTTCTTGACTGAGGTTAAAACAAACCGTGGATTTTCAGAAATTATCGCCATTGAAATGGAGCAAAATTATGGCTGTGGCTGATAAATTAGTCTGTTCTCCCAGCCAGGAGACAAGGGAAAATGCAATTGAAGGTGTCTCCCGCCATGAAGACCTTATTTCTCCTTCGTTATAAAAATGGATTTGAGAGCAATAAGTAATTAATCGTTTTGTATTAAAGGGCTTATGGCTCATGAGTTTGTCTGATCTCTGTCTAAAGTGGCTTCTGCTTCAGGTATCAGTTTTGAGTAGGTGACAACTTTCGCGTTTTGGAGTAAACAAGTTGACAGGCTGAGACACAGGCACATCCTCAGTGTCTGCCAGCCTGTGAAGAGGCTATTGACAGGCCCGAACAAACGGCTTCTTCCGCTATGTGTGTAAACGTGTATGCACACTTGTGCGCTCTCAAATTGCTAATGTGGTTACACTTTTTCAGGCTCATATACAACCAGCACACACGCACATGTGCACAAGCACACACACACGCGCACACACACACACAGCGGCAGGCTCAAAGGAGTCTGTATTCTCTTTCCCAGGCTCCTCTCTTCCCAGCTGGCATGGTCCTAATGGGTCCAAAGAGACAGAGACATAGAGATGAAAATGGGTGAAACTGAAATTAAAAACAAGCATGAAGTGATACCAACACTTCAGTGGTAAAGCAGTATTTTCAGTGGCATTGTGACTGTAAAGGCAGAAAACATTTTTTTTTTTTTTTTCATCTACCACCCACAGTTGCTAATTCAGCACAATCACATTTAAGATTTTAGCTCAGGTTTTGGAATAGAAAAGCATTTTACCCTGCATGGTGGCAGGCCATGACCAACTAAGCAGCCACAGCCTCTTATGATTCTTACCACAAATCCACAAATCCTGGTACTTATCACCAAATCCTCACCCACAGTTGTGTTTTATAGAATGTAAAGCTGATTTCAATGTCAAAAATCTCCAGGTTTACAGTTATTCTGATATATAGATGAGCCAGTGTATGTATCCTTCTGTCTTATTCTAAGATTATGCCATTGCTCAGAACAAATTAGTAAATTGAAGCACACTGAGTTTCCCATCCAGTTTCTTACAAAACTGAATCCTGGTAAGGCTGGTAAATGTGTGCAGAGTGAAGGCAGATTTGGTGATCGCTGATCTGATTAGGGTTAAGAACGGGTTTCCCTGCTGGACATAAGGAGAGTATAATCCTCCTTCTCCTCCTCCTCTCTCTGCTGCTTCTCAGCACAGACATATGGAGAGGCAGACTGTGAGATGGATCAGAGAGGAGGGAGAGGAGAAAACTTGTGAAGGAAGAGAGCAGAGATGGAAGTGAAATACTGACATGGAAATACGGTAGACATCCCGGTGGGGAAGCGAGACGCAGAGGCTGTCTGGTTGCCTTAACGCAGACCCAGACACTCTAGTTCTCATCTGAAAATTATTTTATCTAGCACGTCTGACACAAACAATTTTTTTGAATCTACTTTTTGAAATTCTTTTGAACTGGTGATTTTATATTTAGGGACAAAAACCTGTCGCTTATCTCATAGATTGATGCTCTTTTTCTGTTCCTCTATTTGTGCCCTATTTTTATTCCTTACTGGGATGTAATTTGGTATTTTTAAATGTTTTTTTAAGATGACATTTTTTTGCATTTCTAAGGAAGACCTTTTGTTTTTCTGATGATTTTCTTCACTCTCTCTGTTAACCTCTTTTCTGTTGCTGCTCCTCGTTCATATCTGTTTTTAAGTTTTTTGTAAACTTAGTTCTCATTTTGTTGACTTATCTGTTACAATGTTGAGTGCGTACTACTGTTGGCGTCCAGTGTATGACGGCTATGAATGTCTGCAGCTGCTGGAGCAGAACGGAGGTTTTGGCAACAACGGGGCCCAGCCGCCCATGCAGATCCACAACGTCCCCAACAATGCAGGTAAAAGTTTGTTTGGATGACAGTATTATGCTCTCTGTGGGTTTGAGACAGTGTTTGTTAGAGAGTTTTCAGGTTTGTGTATGGTTTTTTTTATAGTGTTTCTTTGTTTCAGAGTGTTACAGAGTAGTAGTGTTGTGCCATTCTGTCAATGTCCTGTTTCTAGAAGTGAAATTTAACAATTCATTGATTTGCTAAAGGATAACCTGTAACCCCATAAGGGACGCCTAGCATAATAGCTACATGTTATTACTTACAAGACACTTAATTTCACTAAACTGCTCTTTTTTATAACCCCTAATTTCTATTCAGCCAGGAACACATGTTCTCACACACACACACACACACACACACACACACTAGGGCTGTCAACGAATATTCTAAATTAAATTTTTGATTGTGAGAAAAAAAGCAGCACTACCGCTGCTGTCTGCCTCGGCAGTTCTCGTGCACTGCGCTGAATGCACTGCATGACGGACAGGACGCACACATTGTCACTTTCGTGGATTGATAATGAAATGTAGGTCAAGCTGAAACGAGCGAATAATTCAACAACAACCATGTGGTAACGATGGCAGAGAGTTCACAACCCAACTCAGCCGCAGAGAGAGTCATTTGGTTATTGCCACCTTGGAGATACACCTGTGTTTAAAAAAGAACGCACGTTCAATTAAAATTGGTGCCATTTGCTATATATATATCCCCTCGAAAAGACAAACCCATTTGTTTGTTTATTTATTTTTATTTTTTGTAAAACAGTCAGTAGCAGTCTAATAAAAATAAAATGATATGCTTGTTCTACATGAACTATAAAAATTATAAATAAACTATAAAAAAAACAATTCAATTAAATGAATAATTTCTTATTTTCCTTGGTATTTTTGTCATATACAAATATGCAATGATGATTGCTAGGTAATATGTATGTTGATGTTGTCCAATGTCAAGTCTCTCATGTGACGAGACGATACGATATACAGAAGCTAGTTTAGGCGCTATTCATGGTTCTGATAGTTTTCTTTTTGACCTCTCTACTTTCCCAATACAATAGCCTAAGTAACTCATTCAACTGTAAAATCTGGTAAAACATATAAAGGCCTAATGGTGTGTGTGCTTCATAACTAGTAACTAGCGTGCACTGGGGCCCGTCGTAACTGCCTTACGCCACTGGACTGAACGATTGAATTGTGGAGAATCTAACCGATCTAACGATGTGTAGCACGTCCATATTAACAAAAGTTTAGACATTTATATTTGTATGGGCGATCTAAGCCGCTTAGAACTAGCTCAAGCGAGCAACCCGGTGGCTTTAAGAGGTTTTATACATCCAAAGAAGTTCTATAAAAGCCAGACCCGGCGTCTGATTGAGGTTCGGATTTTGGTCAGTAGACGGCAAAATTGTGGAACCTCGTGATAAAGTTGTATGTAAGCTACAGTTAGCCTACCATTCCAGCACTAGCAATCCGATGGGACATCTCGAAAATATGTACCCAAATGAGCATGGCCTGATGTCAGGAACTCCAACCAAACCTTATTTGTTTATTTTGTAATGTGTATGTATGTAGAGCTTTTAAAAGACACATTTATGTTGAAACAAATATACCTAAAAGTAGTTATGTCTCTGGTTTTATTGGTTTGCCATCTTATGGACATAATGCTCAAAAATAGATATTCGAATAGTTCGAACCTATGTGTTTTTTTTTTTTTAAGAACGAATAATCGAAACTTCATTTTTGGCCAATTTTGACAGCACTAACACACACACACACACACACACACACACACACACACATATCCACACCACCCATATCACTTATTGACACACATGGCAATAAGTAATCTGGTTAGTTCACCTGTGACCACCATGCTGACACATAATGTAACTCATGACCAACAGTCAGTAGGTCAGGTTTTTTTTTTTGTTTTGTTTTTTACCCCATTGGTCCAGATTCTCATATGTGTTAGAAATTATTGTGAGAGCCTTTGCATGGTGATTTAACAATAAATTTCCCAACATGATGAGATATCTTACTCTCTGATCTCATTTCCCAGTCATTTTGAAATGGTTATAGAGCAGGATTTTTTTGTTCAAAATGGTTTCCACTCACTGCTTCAGTGTCGAAGCACAATATTCTAGTCACTCTGTAACCCACTAACTTTGATTTTAATGTCACTGTCTATGATGGCTGGTATTCTCAGTTTATAAGATGTTTTTAGTATTAATATGTAGCAGAATATAAAAAGAGCAACACTGCCAAAATGGGTGTTTTTGAAAACAAACTAAACAGCCACAGACCACATATTGGCATTTGGCACGATGACTGTTGGTGATTTCACACCTTGCAGTATGTCTGAAGCAGACTGAAGCAAAATACACAAGCTCTAGAATTAGCTCATTCTTCTGTTTTTTAAAGAGATTTGAATTTTGATTATTAAGAGCATGAGCTGACAGTACTTGGTGAGAAAATCATATTTCTGTTGTTACCTTTTCTCTAAATGAGCATAATAAGCTCATCATTTTCCCATCTATACACACACTCATGTAGGCTGTGTACTGTCCATTAAGAAGATTTCTGCACTGCCAGTCATCCATCTGTCGAAAGGCAGAATATGTTTGCTCTTTCCTTTTGAGGTGTGGCTCCAGTCCTCCTGTCAATTCACCATCAGACCTGTGCAATAAATGATGTTGAGTGAATCTGAGTCATCTGCCTGTTGTTGTATCTCAACATCAGACAGCTCCACCACAGCCTAAAGCAACACATTTTATCCAAACAATCTCCTTTGACCCTATTTGATGAACCACTTCTTAATGTCATTAAGTGTTTGTGGGTGTGGTAATGTTTATCATGAGTGTCATGTACATTGCAGCTAAGAGGGAATGTGCCACTTTTGATACTTCATACTCACATCTACAGTTGTAGAACATGTATTTCACTTTTCAACAACTTTTCTTTCATTTATTGTAGCTTGGTAAACAGATATTTTCTAATGCGTCTAGGTCTGTTCATTAGATAATAATTTGAAAATGCAAATATTACAATTCTTGCAGGCTGTTTCATGCAAAGATTGCATGAATATTTTTGTTGCCATTGTGAATCCAATGTTAGTGTTTAAGCTATGACAAAGTCTGCAAATGTACTTAGTATTCTCTCTTTTTCCCCGCTATGCCTATAGGCATATATGATCCTGATCAGTCGGGCAGTGGCCTCTTGGATATATTAAGGGGAGGAACAGAGCGCTTCCTGACCAACATAAAGGACACTTCCTCTAAGGTCATCCAGTCAGTAGCCAAGTAAGATGCTCCAACCTTGTTACCATGATTATCGTTGTTGTATTTCTTCATATTGCATTTTCAGTCATGCACTTTTCAGTTAATCTTTATTGTCACAGATCACTGTTTGTGCTTTATTCATATAACCTGACAGTCAATGTTTTTCTCACTTGGCATAACATGGACATGTTTTTCTGAATTTATCTCATGATTCCCATTATGTTTATGTTTGTTAACCTATGGAGTTGGCTGAACATTCAGATAAACTTTTCACATTTTGCACTAGCGACTGTAACTTCACATATACCAACGTATTACTTATTTAACCTAGTCAAGTCCACCACCATGTTTGGTAATCATTTATTGCAGTTTTGATGATCTGCTAACTGTAGAATTTTAAGTTTACTGTACTGAAAGTATGCAGTGGTCCTGTAAAGAATTTTTAATTCAGGCATCCACCAAATGGCATAACAGTTTTCTAAACAATACTGTCAATTGTCAGTCACCATGTTTTATCACAGTTGCATCAACCTGAAGTAAATATAGATGATTGTGCAAATTGTCTATGTAAGCATTCATACTCATACCTACCCTGGCCCCAGATTTACCTTTTTTTTTTTAAAGGAACATTTTGCTGCTTGGCTATCTGAAATGTGGTTCTCCACTCTGATGGCAGACTTTGCAGTTATGAATCTCCCAGGAGAAGACAAACCTTATTTCAGGTTATATCTCTTGTAGTTCCTTCATTAACCACTGGCATAAGAATAAGTCAGCGGATGGTGAGTGAGTAATCTAGTCTGCTACATTTGGCTGCAGCAATCAGTGATGCTGCAGAAATCACTGACAATGACTATTGATAAAACGGTGTAGTCCCTCATTCGTCCAGGAGTGTTCCATCGTAGAAAAGGTTTCAATTGTAGTCATCTGGACACTGTTTTCAGAATCAAGACGTTTCAGTGTCCAGATGACTACGATTGAAACCTTTTCTACAATGACAGTTGACGTTATAGACAGGCGGCTTCTGGTTATTTTCAACCTTTTTTATACATATCAGTCACAAAGTGTTCCTTTAACAGCCACACTATCCATATCCGTTAAAGTTTGATGTTTCATTTGGTTATTCTATCATCGTTTTGTTCCATTTGTATGGTCGTTTTGTTTATTTTTGTTGTTTCTTTTCTCTGTCCCAATCCCTCATGGTCCCACTATGTGTCCATCACCTAGCAACCCAAGGTAAATATGGGTCGGTGAAGTGCGTCAACTCATGCGTTGCTCTGTGTGCTCCTGTAGTGTGTGTTTGATTTAGAGAAAGGAAAACCCTACTGAGCCTTTTGCTGTGCTGTGAACATCATCACAGCTTGCTGATCCTAACATCACACATTCAATAATTCACTTGAATGAATGCAGAGCGTGATGTGAATGGACAGAGTAGTATCATTTTAAGAGTGAATGGAAAGGTCAAATAATTAGAAAATGACATCAGAGAATGACAAAACAAGTTAAACATATTCTCCATGCATGGTACAGGAAATTATTCAGTAACAAGTTAAAAATTAAAATCAAACATTAAAATTACAGCTGATGGTCAATGATGGCCTTTTTTTAAAAGGTGCATTATAGCACCTGCATCAGACAAGCATTTAAAAGTTAAATATCAGAAAGCAGTGCCAATGCAACATCTCTCGAAGTTTTGTTAAAATTGAAGTAGTCTGTTAAAAATGTTGACCTTAATTTAGCTGCCCTTGTACCAATCATATAATTTGTATGCATAATTTGGATGTATGTATAATTTGTAAGGACAGAAGTGTTTCAGAACTTTTAGCTGTCTAAAGCAGACAGTCGCATACATAGCTTATATTAGTGGTTCCCAACCTTTTTTGTCGGATGTACTCCACCAGCCCTGTCAGATAAACCCTTCCTCAATACCACCATTTAAGCCAACTATTTCAACCATTCCGTTGCTTTTAGGTAACTATTACAACTGTTTATCCATACTTAGTTATCTATTTCAATCATTTATTCATCACTTTTAACTGTTTTAACGTCTCTGCTCCTCTGCGGCTTTTCATGCACTCGCAAAACATGCTTTTGTTTTGTTTTTTTAATTAAATTTTTTTTCAAACTAGCTGAGCTACAATCTTTCCACATACCCCCAAGCAACTTCAGAAGTACCCCCCTGGGTTGGGAATCACTGGCCTATATGAATGAATGACTGATTGAATGAATGAATGAATGGCAGTTAAAAGATTTTAATATGGCTCCACTGCTTACTAAACCACCATTGTCATCAGTGTCAGTGTCATCAGTATAGATAGATTAATTTCTTTGCTTGGCCTCAATTTGTTTGTGTTTACAAAATTTTAGTATTCAGTGGGAAACATATTGCTTTGTTTTTGCTGTTGTCATTGTTCCAATATGATTTCTTTTGCTGTAAAATCCAATGTAGCCTACTTTCTACATAATTTAACTGCCAATAATACTTAACACCAAGGAGCTATTGGCAGTAATTATCCTGTTGAGCGTATTCCCATGCAACAACAAGCATCTGCCAGATGCAAGACTCAGAGGAAAGATAAACTGAGGATTTATTTAGTCTAATTTGTACATTTGTGGGACAGCCTTCATCAAAATTGGTTGAAATTCTGTATTGTGTGGTAGCCCTGGCAGAGATGCCCATTCAGGCATTGATTAGGGACCTCTCCATCCTGCAAAATTATGGTTTCAAAACTAGAGTCATATATTAGTATATCGTAATACAAAGCTTTTCTTGTTTCTGAACCAGTGTGCGTTACCAGACCTGTATTTGTGCAGTCTCCCAGACTTTAGTTATGCTGTTTTATTTCCTTTTTTATATCTTGTAGAGATTTGTGTTTTTTTCCTCCCTACTATGTTGTTTTATATTCTTATGTATGCAGATAAAGGGGAATATGCCATATTAGTTTTACTTGACTTATCTGCTGCTTTGACACCGTTGATCATGCCATTTTAATTGATAGATTACTGAACTAGGTTGGTATCTCTTGTACTGCACTCAAATGGTTCTCTTCATACTTGTCTGACAGACACAAGTGTTCACATTAACAATTATATGTCTTCTTTTGCTCCTCTCTTATGTGGGGTCCCACAAGGGTCGATCCTTGGACCTATTCTGGTTTCATTGTATATGCTACCTCTGGGCCATCTGCTTAACTCCTCCAGTGGTATCTCTTACCATTGCTATGCCACTGACATGCAGCTTTAGTTCTCGGGTTGAACCTAATAACTTCAATAACCTTACCACCCTTCATGACTGCCTAGATTCTGTTACAAACTGAATGTCTCAAAATTTCCTCCATCTCAATTCTGACAAAACTGAGGTCCTTGTGAGCAGCCCTGATTGTTTTACTAAGGAGGTCAGTCACTATATTGGCCCCCTCGCTAGCAACATCAGGTCTGTCTCCAAGAATCTTTGTATTCTTTTTATCCAACATTTGAACACTGAATCAGTTTCAAAATTTTACTAATCACGTACAAGGCCTTGCATGACCTGGCCCCCGCATATACTGTATAGCGGAGTTGTTGAGCCCGTATTCCAGCTCTCGCCCACTCCGATCATCTGATCAGGGCCTTTTAGGTTAGGTTAGCCTTTTTTATAAACACTCTTGTATGCTTTAATCTTTGTCTATATTTATCATGCATATGCATGTGTATGTGTGTATGGATGTATGTACGTTTGTATGTATGTATACTTGTATTTGTATGTGTGTATTTTATCCTATATGTGAAGCACTTTGTAACTGTGTGTTTTAAAAAGTGATATATAAATAAAATTATTATATTATTGTATACCAGCTCCTTTTATAATTGCACTTGTAATTTCTCTTACAGCTACGCCAAAGGGGACCTGGATATTTCATACATCACATCTAGAATAGCAGGTAGGCATAGTACCCTCCATAAAACTTACTTTGACGTTACTGCATAATTTTTTTTGTTGTTGTATTTTATATTACTTTATGAAAATTATGTCAGGGGTAATTGCGTTTAGACATGGCTTGAGTGAAAGTGATGTGACATATCTTACTTACTGTACTAACTACATTTCGAGAAAGAGATAAACCTTTGATGTAATGGTTACACGTTTCTCTGTATTTGTGTGTGTGTGTGTAGTCATGTCCTTCCCAGCAGAGGGGGTGGAGTCAGCGATAAAGAACAACATTGAGGACGTTCGCCTGTTCCTGGATTCACGTCATGCTGGCCACTATGCTGTCTACAACCTCTCCAAACGATCATACAGGCCTTCTCGATTCCACAACAGGGTACGAAGTGTGTGTGTGTGTGTTTGCATGTGTGTGTACGTGCACCTTTTTAGTGGGTGGATTTGTGTCAGAGTGGGACATTACCAAACTCCCCTTTCTCAATGTGGGTAAGTCATTGCTATGAGTGGATAGTTTAACTCTCAACAGTGTCAGTACTGCTTTTCTCTATTTGTCACTGTAATACATACATTTATTATTGCCACAGTATTTGCTATTATTAAAGTAGGGTTATAATTTGTGTGCAGCTATACAATATTCTTGTTGCATTCTGTGTGTTTGTAGGTTTCAGAGTGTAACTGGCAGGTGCGCCGTGCCCCCAACCTCCGCAGTCTCTACAGTGTGTGTAAGAACATGCATCTATGGCTCAAACAAGACCAGAGGAACATCTGTATAGTACACTGTCTGGTAAGTAACCTCTCGCCACCTACTAGATGACTAAGTTGACTGATGACTTAGTCCTTCATGCGTGGTCAGATGGGGTGAGGGGGCTAAGTTGAAGTCAAG